>NW_021853705.1:3270-10948 GCF_003651465.1 Formica exsecta
GCAACGGTGTCCAATTGAACGGTGCGCAAATGAAATGTGTCCAAACGAACTGTGCGCAATTGAAATGTGCCCAATCGAACGGTGCGTAACTTTCTGTGTCTAATAACACAGTGTGCAATTGCAACGTGTTCAATTGTACTGTGCGCAAGTGAAGGCTTCTCTCAGCGCCGACCTTTAGCCGCGCGCCTGATAGTGTGCGTGAGTGCTCCGTCGCTACGGCGACGCACACTAACAGACGGGCGGCTCACTGACGTGCGTCCGGCTAAAAGTCGGCGCTGATTGACCAGACTTTATTCAATAATAACTCCTTTATTAAGCGTTATAGAAAAAAATGGTACAGGGCTTTTCTGTTCAGTTTACTGTGCTCTACCTGCTCACGAGCGTTGTCAAGGGTGCTTTGGGACACCCTGTATATCTATATGTATAAGGTGCCCGACAAGTAAGTGACCAAACGGAAGGTGGAGGTAGATTGGGTCAAACTGAAAAGGAAAGTCCTGTACCATTTTTTTCTATAACACTTAATAAAGGAGTTATTATTGAGTAAAGTCTGACCCATTAGCGCCGACTTTTAGCCGGACGCACGTCGGTGAGCCGCTCGCCTGGTAGTGTGCGTCGCCATAGCGACGGAGCGCTCACGCACACTACCAAGCACGCGGCTAAAAGTCGGCGCTGACGGACCAGACTTTACTCAATAATAATATATACATATACACATATATATACAAGGTGTCCGGAGTCAATTGCATCACCCGTCGTATGCATAGATAAAACCGAGAAGAAAAGTCTTTTACCATTGTGCAATTTTTGTAATAATTATTGAGAAATTAATTTAAAAAGATCTACCAATTCGCGCGAGTATAAGCGCGCGGCGAGAAGAGACAGCCAAAAATTATGCGGTCGCTAGGCGCGCGATGAAGTTTTGGGAGGAGTGCTCTACAAATGACAACGGTTACATACGAGCAGTACATAACGCTGGATTCTCGTGTCCTAGCAATCACATATTAATGAGTCGCCTTTCTCGCTGCGCGCTAATACTCCAGCGCATTGGCTGATCTTTTTAAATTAATTTCTCAATCATTGTTGCGAAAATCACAAAATGGTATAGGATTTTTCTCTTCGGTTTTATCTGCCCTACCTGCATACGACGGGTGACGCGATTGACTCCAGACATCCTACATATATATAGTGTGTGTATTAAATTCAAAAAAATTTATATTTGAATAAATATTATCTTTATTGTTACGTACAGATGATCTACTCCTTCGCTATCTCGTAACTCAATTATATCACTTATTAATTCACTCAACTTGGTATATCACTTAAAATAACTCACTTAACTTTTGGGCCACGAAGGTGGCAAACTCTGCTCGGATGGACCTTCCGTGTCCGATAGCTCTCGCCATTAAACAAATAAATAACGCAAAGCGCATTAACTGCAAAAAATGACGATCGACGAATTGTTTCATAGAAGACGTTTTTTTGGTAATGTCTTAAAGATGTCTCAAAAAGTCATCTTAAAGACGTCTTGAAGACGTCTTTTTGGTAATGTCCCAAAGATGTCTTAAAAAGTCATCTTAAAGATGTCTTTTGGTAATATCTTAAAAACATCTTAAAAAGTCATCTTAAAGACGTCTAGAAGACATCTTTTTGGTAATGTCTTAAAGATGTCTTAAAAAGTCATCTTAAAGATGTCTTTTGGTAATGTCTTAAAGACGTCTTAAAAAGTCATCTTAAAAACGTCTAGAAGACATCTTTTTGGTAATGTCTTAAAGATGTCTTAAAAAGTAATCTTGAAGATGTCTTTTGGTAATGTCTTAAAGAAGTCTTAAAAAGTCATCTTAAAGACGTCTAGAAGACGTCTTTTTGGTAATATCTTAAAGACGTCATCTTTAAGACATCTTTAAGATGTTTGTAGGACACGCGTGTTGTCTGGGGAGTACGTGTACTAAGAATGCTCTACCCAGTAAACGCTAGATATTCCTGGAATATTTATAAAATGTTCCTACGATCCAAAATTAACATCCAAAGAATGTTCCAAAACATTCCGGAATATTTACAGAATGTACAAGGAATATTCAGATAAACGCGAAATGTTCCATTTTTTATTCATATTTTGAATATTCCAAAAATATTCTCAGGACATGCTTGAAAAACATTCGGAACATATCCCATGTATATTCCATCATATATTCAGAGTGATATATTATACAGTAAAGATTATTTTAAGAAAGGGTTTTATAAATTATTTAGATGGTATTCATTTATGAATATGATTCATTTATTCAAAGATTATAAATATAAGGCAATATAAAATAAATTTGATATTTCTTCAAAGTACGAACCACCGTACAGACAAATAACGTGTATTAGTCACGTAATGGCTGCGTTCAGTATACAAAAGATGCCACGCGGACATCCGTCTCGCCCTGTAGTTAACACCCTTCTTTTTTTTCTTAATTGTACGGCCTATGACCCCGACACTGAATACGAAACGCAAATAATACCGGCAATACCGGCAATATCGGCCGCATTACACCAGGCTACGGGCTTCCCGTAGTTAGGCCGGGCTTCCCGGTTGCTGGGACGGCGCATCCTGATACCTCGCGTTATACCAGGCTACGGGCTTCCCGTAGTTAGTTCGGGCTTCCCGGTTGCTGGGACGGCGCCTCCTGTTAGTTGATAAGTCCGTACCGCGTTATACCGTAAGACCGTTTTGTATATACCGCGACCGTTTCTACCATACGACCACTTTTATACATATGTAGAAATATATATAAGTATAAATTTTACGTATATATATATATATACATGTGAGTATAAAAATTTTATATATGAGTATAATAAATATATATATGATGTATGTATACTTCTATATATTTTATGAAATATTTATCATTTATTCAAAAATGAAGTAAATAATGTAACGAAGTTGTTTCATGCAAGACAATATAGCGAAGAGATAAAACGCTTTGCTCTTACTTTGCATTATCACTCGCCTAAATTAAAGCATATGACTTTGTAGGTAGGTGTCGAGGGGTAAGCCGCTGAGGGCATTACGGTGTACAGATTCGAGGCATTGCTAGGCATTACTAGGTATTGCTAGGGCATTAGTGGGCATTATTAGGCATTGCTTGGGCATTAATGGACATTAGTGGGCATTATTAGGCCTTGCTGGGGCATTAATGCGCATTATGGTGGGCATTATTAAATCACTAGGTACTGTTACGCTTCAGTTTTTAAAATGACAATTGTTTTATGTCAAACATTATATTTACAATACGTAAAAATCGTGAATGTTGAGTAAATTATACAGGTTGCGCTCACGATGCTATCCGTAGGGCATTGCGATCGGTCAGTGCTGCGATCGGTCAGCGCTACTATCGGTCAGCTGGTCAGTAGTAAAATAGGAAATATAGTATATATAATATAAAAAATATAGTATATGCATTGTAAGAACAGTATATAGTATATAGTATATAGTATATAGTATATAGTGTTAATATACAGGGTGTCCCCAATTTAAATGTCAAAACTTTAGGAGCGTGTAGGGGACCGATAAACTAAGACAAAAAGTCCTTTAGAGATTTGCTCGTTTTTGCTTCGTTTTGAAGAAAAACGCAAAAAATGAAACAAATAATTTTCACCAAAAAACTGAAAACAACACTAAAATTATTAGATTTATCAAAAAGTATTATAAAATAAAAATTGTAGAACATGGAATTAAGAAAAGAGAGTGAGTTAAAATTTACCTCCTGAGGTAAAATTAGATTAGAAACAAAATTTCGCGTTGTAGCGTATTTATCTACAATCCTCTAATTTTACCTCAGAAGGATTTTAACTCACTCTCTTTTCTTAATTCCATATTCTACAATTTTTATTATTTTTTATATTCTGCAAGTTTTTTGATGAAAATTATTTGTTTCATTTTTTGCAATTTTCTTCAAAACGAAGCAAAAACAAGCAAATCTCTAAAGGACTTTTTGTCTTAGTTTATCGGTCCCCTACACGCTCCTAAAGTTTTGACATTTAAATTGGGAACACCCTGTATAATATTTTATATTCTTTGTTTGCCTTGTATTGTGTTTTTATGTTGTATACTTTATCAGGTAATTTAGGGTAATTTAAAATTATACGTAATGTATTTCTTCATAAAACATTTATTATATATTTATGTTTATAATAGAATATTACAGAATATTTATTGCAAAACAGGCAACTAGATTGCGGATATTTATGATAAGAACAAAATCTATATAAACCTATTTTAATATTATTAAACAAATGTCATAAACTCTTAAGGTGTAACTAAAAAAATAATCTCTTTAATATATAAATAGAATCAAATCTATTATTTAGAGTTTGCAAATACTACGAATAAAGGGAGTACATATACTTATCTTCTTATTTTAAGGCTCCTAGTCCGTCGCCGTGAAACTCTTGATTGATGACGTCAGAAGCGAGGAAATCCCTGCTGAAAATTCCTACGGATTACGTCGAAATAAATAGATATAATCATAAAATGACATTTGCAATCGATTGAGCACACTTCTAAAATGCTTCGAAAACTACCCGTTTCGTTTGATAGTCAATCAACAGCTGTAGAATATTTATATATTGTATTTATAGATGACGTACATAAACACGACTCTTCCTAGTTTCAGTTTATAATACGTAAAAAATAGCATTAAAATTGTGAAACTTTAATTTGTTATATCTCCTAAACCAATACCGACTACTTGATTCTTACCGGAATTACTCAGAACACTCCCCCTACAACATATCTAAGTGGCAATTAAATTAGTGAGGTGTGACCTTTTATGCATATTTACCAAACAAACACGTGCCAGATATTTGTGTGAAAGGAAGAGTGAGATAGCCTATATTTCCCTCTCATTCGCAGGATTTTAACGAAACATGATAAACGACACGATTTTATGGCCAGTATCTTATCAAAGAGTCTCTAAATGGGGTCGTTCTTTCTCGCTGCCCGTTAATACTCGCGCTAATACTTGGCCGTCTTTTTTTAATTAATTTCTCAATAATTATTGCAAAAATCACAAAATGGTACAGGACTTTTCTTTTCAGTTTGACCCAATCTACCTCCATCTTTTGGTTGGTCACTTAATACTTGTCAGACACTCTGTATATAATATTTTTTATTATACTATTTTTTAATTATGTACATTTAACGATTTTATATAGCATAAAACTCTTTCTCGGTTCATATTATTTGTGTAACACAAGATATATAGAAGAGAGATATATAGACAAGATATGTATATGAGACAACACTCACTGCGCATGCTTAGTTCGTATTCTGTGCATGTCATACATACTTTCTGGCAACAATTAAAGGGACGCAGTTATCAATCTAGCGTATATTATATGTAGATGTCTTTGGTAGAACTATAGAATAGAAAGCATTATTGCCCCACAAATTAAATTGTTTATCATACTCTTAAAAAAGAAAAGAATTATATGAAGGAAAAAATTTTGTTTTGATTTGCATTTCTTTTATCAAATTGGAAAATATCAAATTGGAAAATATGTTAGAACGACATGTAAACGATTATTGAATAAATTTATGATTGAAATATGATTTTTATTCTTTTTGATCAACTTCTAAGATTACTCTAATTAAGATTGTTCCTGCTTTGTCTTTATTAGCACAATTTGGCATGATTTGCAAAATTAAATTATTTGTTATGATACAAAAGTTACGGAAATGCAAATTTTTGCATTTCTAAAACCATATTTCAAATTTTTATTGCACAAAAGTCAATAATCTGGTAACATTTTATTTTTAGAATAAGTTGTACTTATCTAATACAATTCGACACAATTGATGAAAATTCGAAAATCGCAAAAGATTTCTTTTATTCCTTTCTTCTTTTGAAATAATTTTTAAACAATTTTCATGATTATCCACTTTCTTTGTTTATCCGCCAATTATAATGATTAGCACAATCCCAGACAGCACAAAAAAGTCAAAAGATGTCTAAAAATGTCTGAAGGATGATAAGATGTCTTTAAATAATTTGTTAAGTCTTTTAGGAATATATGTTGTCTGGGATATAACACAATTTATAGAAATTTCATAAACATATTACAAGATGATATATTTCCCAGACAACATATGCGCGTCTAAAAAATGTCTTAAAGACGTCTTTTTTTAGATGTCTTTAAGACTTTACCAAAAGACGGGCCCTGCGATATAGCTAGCTTCTGACTCATTAGATTGACATATATCATTTTGTCATATGATCATAATATTCGAGACAGAAGTTGGCCATATTGCAGGGCCGAAAATGAAAAGGTAGACGTCGCCCGCAATATTTTAAGCCGATAAAACTTGTATAATATGTGAAATATTTATATTAAGTCATACATATCGTTGTATTTATTTCAAACAGCGCTACATCTTTTATTGTCTCGAAATATCCACATCGTTATAAAAAAATTATGCATATCTCTCCGTTTGTTAACACAGATATAGCTTTTATAAGTAATATACTATACTCACAACAGATTTCAGTTTGAAACATTCAATTTGATATACATATATTTGTCATGGTATATATATGTTATGATATACAATTTGTTATATATATTTGTTATTATATTTGTATATGGTCTATCTCTTTTAGTCTTTTAGTTAAAAGGAGTTGGCCACTTTTGGTGGGATACCCTGTAAATTTAATGATAACAGGTTTGTACGCAGAATAAAATAGCACAATGCCAAAAATTAAAAAATTTAAAGAGTTGTCACGCAGACAACAAAATCGCCGTTTATTACTAGCTGCACAAAACGACAATATTTCCATTAGCCTTCCAGAAAGGCTTGTTACTAACAAGCAAGCTTCTTCTTACATAGTATGCTCTCTCGAAAATCAGAATTGCAGTACAATACAACTGTTTCCTGAAGTAGAAATACAAAATATACAATCAGATGATATGGAGTCAGATAATAATATAGAAGATTCTAATTTATTATATAATAATAGAGACGAACGAAAAGGCACTTTACATGAACAGTTACATACCTGTGTGTGTGTGTGTGGGCTATTAAATATAATATTACTCAAAAATCTCTGACAGCCTTATTGTGTATTCTACAGAAAGAAGGTCACAATGATTTGCCCAGTGATGCTCGAACCTTGTTAGGAACACCCAAAAATACAATTATTCGAGAGTGTGGAGCTGGCCATTACTTTTATTATGGTCTGGAAAAGGCATTACGAGAAAAATTGAAATCTTATAAAAATATCAATAATAATATAATAGAAATTAATATTAATATCGACGGCCTACCTCTTACTAAAAGTTCCCAAAGCCAGTTATGGCCTATACTTGGTCAAATTTATAATATTCATGTCACGGAACCCTTTTTGATTGCTGCTTTTCACGGTTATAAAAAACCTACGCATGCACAAGATTTGTTAGAAGAATTTTGTGATGAATATCGCATCCTTCACGAGGAAGGATTTTTATTTGAAAATAAAAATTACCGTGTAACAATCAGAGCAATTATTTGTGATACTCCTGCCAAATCCTTTGTAACTGGCTCAAAAGGGCATAATGCATATTTTGGCTGTGGTAAATGTTTTTGCGAGGATGATTATATTAATCACAAAATGGTTTTCTTGGATGAAAATGCCTCGTTGAGGACGGACAGCAA
>NW_021853705.1:11084-11946 GCF_003651465.1 Formica exsecta
ACTATGTCTATGCGGTAGCCGTACCGCGTACCAATACGGCGTACTGGTAACGTACGCCTACGGTACGCACGTACCTGATAGTTACAGTACTGATACGTAGAGTACGTCGTTCGCTCACTGTATTAGTATCGTGGAAGTATTTTGTTATCTGGGCAATTATAATAAGGAAATTTTATAATTTTTTAACCTCATTGACCAACCACCAAAATATTATGCAGCATCTATATCGACTAATCTCTTATCGACCGCAGTCATAGAAAAAAGCACTGTTAGAATATTTTTATTATTTATATATAGATTTATTTTTTGCATAATTTGATACGTTATTCAAAAAGAGCATCGGCGATAATAGATAACTTCGGTTTAAAACACGACAATCGCTAAAGAAACCGATGTCGTTCAAAGACTGCATTTTTTCCGTGCTTTGTATTGTTGAAATTATGGCATTAAAGTGTTTATGGTTGTATATTTATGATTCTTAAAACATGATAGCGCAACGAAATTTTTTACATTATCGCCAATATCTCTCGTGCAATGTAAATGTTTCTCCTTCATTTCGACTACCGCCAAAGATATCGCTGTTAATAGAAAAAAAACATTATTCTATATGATCTCCGCTACAAGGATTGACGCATTAAATCTTAAAATTAATAAAGCTACGATTATTAAAGCGATACAACGGACCAAAATCGCGTTGTCTTTGCCTGGGTCCTTCGCGTCTAATAAATCTATCTCTTAAATCACAGCAATTTTTAAAGAAACTGACGCATTGTTTAAGAACTACATTATTTGGTAATTATTTACTATAACGGACCCAGCTCCAATGACGTTGACCTTGACATATGTTGTCAAGGACATAATC
>NW_021853705.1:12653-13887 GCF_003651465.1 Formica exsecta
CCCCCCTACGGGGGGGCTCCACTTCCGGAAGATATAACCTAACTCAAACCTATTTCTGAAAATTTGATTTGCGTTATACAACGTCCTGATGCGGATGGATTTCGCTTCTTGCGTGGAAATTACAAACTCATGTAAAAATTACGTTTTATTTCTCAAACTTTATTTGTTAATAACTTTTTAATAAACAATGACCGCCGATTAAGTTATAAGGAAAAGTTACTCAAGATTATGTCCTTGACAACATATGTCAAGGTCAACGTCATTGGAGCTGGGTCCGTTATAGTAAATAATTACCCATTATTTTACATACTATGTGCTATTGAAATTACGCCATTAATATTTTACGAATTGTATCTTTTTCTAAGTTGTGTTCATTATAAAAGCGGAATATATAACTTATAGCTCTATATGTATAACGTCGAGATTTCGGCCCGCTATATAGCTTTAATATTCGTCAGTTTATTAATTTTAAAATTCTAATGCGTCATTCCTTGTAGCGGGGATCATGTAGAATAAAGTCTTTCTCGAATAATATCGATACTTTAATGGTAGTAGAAATCAAAACGAAACATGTATCTGACGCGAAGGATACTGGCGATAATGTAAAATCTCGTCGCGCTGTTATGTTTAAAGAATCATAAATATAAAACTATTAAGACATTAATGCCGTAATTCCAATAATACAGAACACGAGAAAAAGTGCAGCCGTTGGACGACATTGGATTCTTTAGCGATTGTCATGCTTTACACCGAAGTCGTTCTTCTTCTTCCTTTGCTTTCATGGCCACATCCGATCTAATAGGATCGTTACATTCCGGCCAAAAACTGGTGGAGAGGAAGAAACTCAAAAATAAAGTCCAAAGGACACACGCATAACATGTCTCAACACGTCCGTTCCCGTCCGCGGGCGGCAACGAACGCCCCGAAGTCGTTATCTACACACACAATCGCTCCTTCGGAAAAGCTTACTTTTCGCTTTGATCTCGGCTATCATCAAATATAGATGTTTTTCGAGAAAGACACTATTGTTCGTGCTCTTCACTATAAGGATTAACGCGTTAGCATTTTAAAATAAATATAACTTCGATTATATTAAAGCGACATAGCGGGCCAAAATCGTGACGCTTTTGCCTGGGTTCTTCACGTCTAACACATTCTTCGCTTACATCTCGTCTACCGTTAAAGATATCGATACTATTCGAGAAAGACATTATTATACATGATCTCCGCTACA
>NW_021853705.1:15543-21419 GCF_003651465.1 Formica exsecta
AAAATAGAGGTGAAGGAAAACCAAGCATTCTTATCATTTCAGTTGGAACCCTGCTAATTTTAACCGTCAATTAATCTAAAGGCTGGTTTATGCAGGCCGTAACTGTTAATTTATGCCGGAACCGTTAAAGTTTAACACTAGGATTACAATGCTTTTGTTCATAATGGCATTATGAACAAAAGCATTGTAATCCTAGTGTTAAACTTTAACGGTTCCGGCATAAATTAACAGTTACGGCCTGCATAAATCAGCCTTTAGACGTGAAGAATCCAGGCAAAGGCGTTCCGATTTCGGCCCACTATGTCGCTTTAATATAATCGAAGTTATATTTAGTTCAAAATGCTAAGGCGTCAATCCTTATAGCGAAGAGCACGAACAATAATGTCTTTCTCGAATAACATCTATATCTGACGATAGCCGAGATCAAAGTGAAAAGTATGTTTTTCCGAAGGAGCGATTGTGTGTGTAGATAACGACTTCGATGTAAAGCATGACAATTGTTAAAGAATCCAATGTCGTTCAACTGCTGCATTTTTTCTCGTGTTCTGTATTATTGGCTTTACGGCATTAATGTTTTAATAGTTTTATATTTATGACTCTTTTTAAACATAACAGCGCGACGAGATTTTTTGCATTATTGCCAGAATCCTAAGCGCCAATATATTTTTTGCTTTGATCTCGACCACTGTTAAAGATATCGATGTTATTCGAGAAAGACATTATTTCTCATACTCTTCGCTACAAGGATTGACGCATTAGATTTTTAAAATTATCTGACGCGGACGATCTCGGCAAAGGCGTCGCGATTTCGGCACGTTTTAGAGCTTTACTAATCGTAAGTTTATTCATTTTAAAATTTTAATGCGTCAATCCTAGTAGCAGAGAATATGTAGAATAATGTATTTTTCGAGTAACATCGATATCATTAACGGTAGACGAGATGTTAGCGAAGAATGTATCTGACGCGGACGATTTTGGCAAAGACGTCGCAATTTCGGCCCGCTATACATATATAGCTTTAATAATTGTCAGTTCATTAATTTTAAAATTTTAATGCGTCACTCCTTGTAGCTGAGATCATGTAGAATAATGTCTTTCTCGAATAACATCGATACTTTAATGGTAGTCGAAATCAAAACGAAACATGTATCTGACGCGAAGGATTCCGGCGATAATGTAAAACCTCGTCGCGCTGTTATGTTTAAAGAATCATAAATATAAAACTATTAAGACATTAATGCTGTAATTCCAATAATACAGAACACGAGAAAAAATGCAGCCGTTGGACGACATTGGATTCTTTAGCGATTGTCATGCTTTACACCGAAGTCGTTCTTCTTCTTCCTTTGTTTTTATGGTCACATCCGATCTAATAGGATCGGTACATTCCGGCCAAAAACTGGTTAAGAGTAACAAACAGAAAAAATTCCTCTATACGAGAGGAAGAAACTGAAAAATAAAGTCCAAAGGGTACACGCATAACGTGTCTAAACATGTCCGTTCACGTCCGCGGGCGGCAACAAACACCCCGAAGTCGTTATCTACACACACAATCGCTCCTTCAGAAAAACTTTCACAAAAACTTACTTTTCGCTTTGATCTCGGCTATCACCAAATATAGATGTTATTCGAGAAAGACACTATTGTTCGTGCTCTTCACTATAAGGATTAACGCGTTAGCATTTTGAAATAAATATAACTTCGATTATATTAAGGCGATATAGCGGGCCGAAATCGTGACGCTTTGCCCTTTTCTTCACGTCTAACACATTCTTTGTTTACATCTCGTCTACCGTTAAAGATATCGATATTATTCAAGAAAGACTCTGTTCTACATGATCTCCGTTACAAGGATTGACGCTTTAAAATTTTAAAATTAATAAACTTACAATTATTAAAGCGATAAAGCGGGCTAAAATTGCGATGCCTTTGCTGAAATCGTCCGCGTCAGATACATTCTTCGCTTACATCTCGTCTACCGTTGAAGATATCGATACTATTCGAGAAAGACGTTATTATACATGATCTCCACTACAAGGATTGATGCATTAGATTTTTAAAATTAATAAGCTGACGATTATTAAAACGATATAACTGACCAAAATCGCGACTTTATATACGGCTGCTCCGCCTTTAATGAACACATCTTAGAAAAAGATACAATTCGTAAAATATTAATTGCGCAATTTCAATAGCACATAGTACGCAAAATAATGTAGTTCCTGAATGACGCTTCAATTTCTTTAAAAATTGCTATGATTTAAGAGATAGATTCATTAGACACGAATGACCCAGGCAAGGACGTCGCGATTTTCGCCAGTTATATCGCTTTAATAATCGTCAGCTTATTAATTTTAAAAATCTAATGCGTCAATCCTTGTAGCGGTGATCATGTCAGAATAATGTCTTTCTCCAATACCATCGATACATTTAATGGTAGTGGAGATCAAAGTGAATAATGTATCTGACGCGCACGATCTCGGCAAAGGCATTGCGATTTCGGCACGTTTTAGAGCTTTACTAAACGTAAGTTTATTTATTTTAAAATTTTAATGCGTCAATCCTTGTAGCGGTGATCATATAGAATAATGTCTTTCTCGAATAGTATCGATATCTTTAACGGTTAACGAAATGTAAGCGAAGAATGTGTTAGACGTGAAGAACCCAGGCAAAGGCGTCCCGATTTCGGCCCACTATGTCGCTTTAATATAATCGAAGTTATATTTAGTTCAAAATGCTAACGCGTCAATCCTTATAGCGAAGAGCACGAACAATAATTATTTTTTCTTATTATTGGAATTACAGCATTAATATTTTTCTAAATATTTCTCATACTCTCTTCGCTACAAAGATTGGCATATTAGCTTTATTAGCTTTTTATAACGTCGATTATTAAAGCTATATAACGAGCCGAAATCGCAACGTAATCTATGTCAGCTTCGCTTTTAATGAACATATTTTAAGAAAATTTGCAATTCGTAAAATTTTAATGCCGTAATTCCAATAGCATACAGTATGTAAAATAAAGTAGTTTTTGAACGACGTCAATTTCTTTAAAGTTTGCCGTTGTTTCAGAGATAGATTGATTAGATGCGGAGGATCCAGGAAAAGGCAACGTGATTTCGGCCCGCTATATCGCCTTAATATATATAATACACAGGGTGTCTCACAACCTCCGTACAATATTTTATTAGCGTGTTCTAGAGGTAAAATAGAGACAAAAATACTAATACAAAAATTTTGAGGCTGTAACAGTTTTGGAGTTATAAGCGATCAAAGTTTGCCAATGATATCGCGTAAAACTACCGTTAAAGATATCGACATCAATCGAGAAAGACATTAATTTACGAGCTCTGCATTACTAGGATTGACGCATTAAAATTTTTCAATTAACACATTTTTGACTATTAGAGCTATACAACAGATTGAAATCGTGACGTAAACAACTGTGGTTCTTTCGCATTTGAGTCTATCTTTTAAATGGCAATCGCTAAAGAAATCAACGTCGTTCAAGAATTGCATTTTTTCTGTTTTTCGTATTATTGCCGAAATATAAGCGAAAAAAGTATTTAATGCGAAGGACACAGGGAATTATATATAACAATCTCGTTGCAATGCCTTGTCTTAATAATTATAATATATACAATTTATAAAATTTTGATGCCATAAATTTAATAATACAGAGGCCAAAAAAAGATGCAGTCTTTGAACAATGTAGGATTTTTACCGATTGCTGTGTTTTAAGAGATGGATTCATTAAATGGTTCAGCAACCAACTCGTTATATGCGAGAAACATCAATGCGCCTTGTCAACTCGACGTTGATTTGTTGGCTCTAAAAGTAAGAACTAATCATGTTGGATTGCTACTAAGGGCGCGTTCCATTTCATGACCGCAACGCTCACGGTATCATTTCATCTTTGTTGTTTACTGAAAGTTAAACAAAGACAAATGATGCTCGCGAGCGTTGCGATCGTTAAGTGGAACGCGTTCTAAGCGGTTTGTTCTGCTGAACGCGCCCTATTTCGCGTGCCTTTTACGCGCGCTTTATAGATCTGTGGTTAGGTTCGCAAGAATAAAAGAAAAGTATACGGCGATAATCCATTTGAAAATGTATGGTCTATATAAATATCAAAAAAATAAGTATTATGTTCACATTCGCAATAAAAAATGGAAAAGGAAACAATTAATAGTATTGAATAGTGAGTATTTTGTTTTAATGTTGGATAATATTATACAATAATAGTTACTTTCCATTTGCACTCACTGATACTGAGTCACTCAGTTATGTGAGTATTTCATACTCAGACAATGACGTCATTGACCTGCTTATTTTGGTAACAAAGCTATCACATAATTATATAGATTCATAACCTCACTTTTAGTGTGAGTCTATTAGACTCACTAAAGCACACGGTCTCGATCGTGTGCAGAAACCACGTAAAAACTCAGTTGAATCTCACTTGCTAGCATCAAAAGGAACGTGCATTCAACTGAGTTATGACGTCACAAGTGAGAATTATCTGAGTTTTGATGTAAATGGAAAGCAACTTATATCTTGATCTACGCTGATTAAGAAATTTTTAATTATACTTAATTTAATAAATTATTTGCATTGAATGTCTTAAACTTTTTAACATCTTGTATAATATACGCATGAAATAATTCCACGCTTAATTTTTATAATGTTTATCATTATAAAAGTGTTACGTTACAAAAATTCTAATGTGGTAGTTCATATTCTAATTTATAAACACTTTATAATTCTACAACTCATTAGTAGTAGTACAAAATTTGACAATTTTTTAAATAGATTGAATTCTGTAAATATAATAAGATTATATGTTGCATCAACTTTAACAAAATTGGTAGATGCATTCTTCCTGTTAGTTTTAGCTGAATTATTTTAAGAAAGTACTAATTGATATAAAATGCTTTTTGATACAGATAATTATAAAATGCTTGATACAATAGCTAAGAACTTAAATTTGAAAGTACCAGTTGTGCAACTAAGTAAATATGCTGGTAAGAATTGTAATTTTTGGTTATATTAGAAAAACATATATTGAAAAAATATAGCATGTTATAGTTCATTATTAATGATTCTTTGTTTTACAGTCAATAATAATGTTGACACGGATACTGTTGCTCAAAATACAACTGGTGAATCTGAATGTATTATTGAAACAACAAAGAATTTTCAAACATTTCCTACTGAAGTTATAAATATTGAAAAGTTAACGAAACAAAATGATACGTTAGATAAAAATCTCAGTACTGAATTGCGAAATGAATTTATCTCTAATGTCATGTCAAACTACAATCTATGTATAAATACAAGTGAAAATCTAAGTTTGAAAATACCAGTCATGCCATTGAATAAAGACATTGGTAAGAATCGTAATTTTTGCTTATATTATGAAAAATATATACTAAGAAACTGTAACATGTTATTGTCAATTATAAATGAGTCTTTGTTTTACAGTCAATGATAATGTTGATACGCATACTGTTGTTCGTAATGAATCTACTTCTGATGTTATGCTGCCAGAATACAATTTATATAAGGATATACTTAATCAATTTGAAAAAAAAGATACTAATAATAATTCTACATCAGACAACAATTTCGATCGAACAGTAATGTTTTCATTTGAAGAATTACATGATTTAGACATATCTCTAAATAATGTCTTAAATCATTGCAGTATAGATGAAAATAATGTGGTTAACAATAATCTTGATAAATGCTGCAGTAACAGTGATATTAATATAAGCAATAATGATAATAATATAGAAACTGAGAATAATAATAGAGATAAAGTAAATAATAATAGTATGGATATGGCAAAACTAATACACAATACTAATAATAAC
>NW_021853705.1:22730-23752 GCF_003651465.1 Formica exsecta
TGTTAATTTATGCCGGAACCGTTAAAGTTTAACACTAGGATTACAATGCTTTTGTTCATAATGGCATTATGAACAAAAGCATTGTAATCCTAGTGTTAAACTTTAACGGTTCCGGCATAAATTAACAGTTACGGCCTGCATAAATCAGCCTTTAGACGTGAAGAATCCAGGCAAAGGCGTTCCGATTTCGGCCCACTATGTCGCTTTAATATAATCGAAGTTATATTTAGTTCAAAATGCTAACGCGTCAATCCTTATAGCGAAGAGCACGAACAATAATGTCTTTCTCGAATAACATCTATACCTGACGATAGCCGAGATGAAAGCGAAATATATGTTTTTCCGAAGGAGTGATTGTGTGTGTAGATAACGACTTCGGTGTAAAGCATGACAATCGTTAAAGAATCCAATGTCATTTAACTGCTGTATTTTTTCTCGTGTTCTGTATTATTGGAATTACAGCATTAATATTTCTCTAAATATTTCTCATACTCTCTTCGCTACAAAGATTGGCATATTAACTTTTTAAAATTAATATAACGTCGATTATTAAAGCTATATAACGATCCGAAATCGCAACGTAATCTATGTCAGCTTCGCTCGATTGTAACAATGATAATAGCGATTGTAACAGTGATAATATAGACAAGGATCCTCATTATTGCTATTCAGGTTCAGAAGATTCTAACAAAGAAAATATTTTTGTACAATCGTGTTCAACAGAATCTAATAACATTACAAAAAGTAGTTTAGAAACATCGTTAAATGTTTCTGGACAGAAAATCTGTGATGACACTAATTTACATGTTAAATGTTCAAATCTTAGAGGTACAGGAAAACCAAATTTTTGTTATTATTGCAAGAAAATGCAGTCAAAGATAAATAGGCACCTAGAACGAGTACATAAAGATGAAGTAAAAAAATTTGCTGCATTACCAAAAGGTATAGAAAATATGTTGTTGAAATATATATTTGCTCTTTTCTCATACAATGTGGATGCAAGCTTTCGATTGCGACCAGTT
>NW_021853706.1:0-8465 GCF_003651465.1 Formica exsecta
TAACAAAGTATAAAGGTAACGGCGAGTCATTATGAGGAAACAGCACTGCGAAATGAGAGCGCTTATTCGCCTTCTACTTTTATAGTAGTAGCTATCTCGTGTGTATGTGAAACAAGTGTGTAGGAGGGACGGAAGACGAAAAGATAAGAATTCCAAGAAAAACTCTTTATAAAAGTGAGTGATTTATTAGCACATGCTTGAAATAACGTTTGATATGAAAGTATCGTGTAAATCAATAGAGTCCAGATAATCACATACTCGTATTATTTCGGACGAAAGTGTGGCACAATCGCGTTATCGTCGAGATTGGATCTCGGAAAACGCAAGACGGGAGCGACGCGAGCCTCGAACGGTTAAAATTGACTAACGCATTTAAACATCAGGTTTATTACATTGCGTTGTAATTTGCGAATATTTGGACTCTAAAGATGGAAAGAGATGGTATTATTTTATTCGACGACAACAACAATCGATGGCTCAAGCGATCAAAGATCTATCGAAAAAACATGCAGGAATACAAGAGATATTTAGATTGGATTACACTCCCAACGGAATATATAGTTTTAACTGTTTAAAGGAATATCTCAAACAATGCGACATAGGGTATGATGCTAGAAACAATAGAATTCATTTTTTCAGTAATGATATATCAAGCGAACAATTAATTTGTATCTTTAAAAATGTATGTTGTTTAAATCGAATATGAAATATTGATTTAAACGATACTTTCATATGCTGTTTCCTCATAATGACTCGCCGTTACCTTTATACTTTGTTATTTTTCATTTATTGTGCCTGTTAGTTCAATCGAACAGCGAAATCATTTTCAATCGCGAAGAACTACGACTACGACCACGATGATGAAATGCCTACCGCAGTTAATTATCCATTTACGGCTTTAATATTTCACGAACGATCTTCTATCAACGACGACGACGTTGAACAAGTATGCAGTGGAGTCATCGTATCGCCGTCATACGTATTAACTGGTCGATCGTAATAAAAACAAAAGCAAAAATATATATTAATATCAATATATTTGCCTTCGTAATTAGAACATGACTTCCTCAAAATAAAGGCTGGAATATAATGTTGTTTTTTTATCTTTCTTAATCTGTGTATATCATCCACTCTTTATTTTAAGAGTATCTCTTCGTAACGAAAACAAATCAAATTAAAAATTAAAAATTTTTTTCTGGAGGTGCACGATTGGCAGATAGTGACAGATATTTAGGATTTTTCACATATAAATCGTATTCAATTGTGTTCAATCGAGACATATTCAAACGATCGAGACATGTTCAAATTCAGTCATTATTTCTCTATTTATTGCAGGATAATATATGTATTTAACAGTTTAATCTAAAATGAATCTGAATATGAATCTTTATTTTGAGAAAGTCATGTTTTTGTTACGAAGAGATACCCTTAAAATAAAGAGTGAATGATATACAAAGATTAAGTCATGTCCTTAAAAAAGATCGATGGATAACATGAAAAAATTATAAAAAGTATAAGTTAAATAAAAAAGTTCTCAAATAAAATTTTTTGTAAACTTGATTTATAGCAAAGAGAGAAAACGTTTTTTAAAAATAAACATTTTTAAATATTCTTTTGGTGAAACTGATATCTGATTTTGGGAATAAAAAAGTTTATTTTATATATATATATGGAGCAATGCGAAGCAATTAAGGAGCAATCGTTTTATGTTATATTATGTTTGAAAATTCTCGCCGTTGGCTTCTGAGCTATATAGTTCCGATAGGCGGCCGATAGGTGACAACGGTGTCGCTAGGGAAATTATTAATTTGTTAATTTTCGATGAAAAATGCAATAAATCATGAAAATAATGATGGAGCAATGCGAAGCAATTAAGGAGCAATCGTTTTATGTTATATTATGTTTGAAAATTCTCGCCGTTGGCTTCTGAGCTATATAGTTCCGATAGGCGGCCGATAGGTGACAACGGTGTCGCTAGGGAAATTATTAATTTGTTAATTTTCGATGAAAAATGCAATAAATCATGAAAATAATGATGGAGCAATGCGAAGCAATTAAGGAGCAATCGTTTTATGTTATATTATGTTTGAAAATTCTCGCCGTTGGCTTCTGAGCTATATAGTTCCGATAGGCGGCCGATAGGTGACAACGGTGTCGCTAGGGAAATTATTAATTTGTTAATTTTCGATGAAAAATGCAATAAATCATGAAAATAATGATGGAGCAATGCGAAGCAATTAAGGAGCAATCGTTTTATGTTATATTATGTTTGAAAATTCTCGCCGTTGGCTTCTGAGCTATATAGTTCCGATAGGCGGCCGATAGGTGACAACGGTGTCGCTAGGGAAATTATTAATTTGTTAATTTTCGATGAAAAATGCAATAAATCATGAAAATAATGATGGAGCAATGCGAAGCAATTAAGGAGCAATCGTTTTATGTTATATTATGTTTGAAAATTCTCGCCGTTGGCTTCTGAGCTATATAGTTCCGATAGGCGGCCGATAGGTGACAACGGTGTCGCTAGGGAAATTATTAATTTGTTAATTTTCGATGAAAAATGCAATAAATCATGAAAATAATGATGGAGCAATGCGAAGCAATTAAGGAGCAATCGTTTTATGTTATATTATGTTTGAAAATTCTCGCCGTTGGCTTCTGAGCTATATAGTTCCGATAGGCGGCCGATAGGTGACAACGGTGTCGCTAGGGAAATTATTAATTTGTTAATTTTCGATGAAAAATGCAATAAATCATGAAAATAATGATGGAGCAATGCGAAGCAATTAAGGAGCAATCGTTTTATGTTATATTATGTTTGAAAATTCTCGCCGTTGGCTTCTGAGCTATATAGTTCCGATAGGCGGCCGATAGGTGACAACGGTGTCGCTAGGGAAATTATTAATTTGTTAATTTTCGATGAAAAATGCAATAAATCATGAAAATAATGATGGAGCAATGCGAAGCAATTAAGGAGCAATCGTTTTATGTTATATTATGTTTGAAAATTCTCGCCGTTGGCTTCTGAGCTATATAGTTCCGATAGGCGGCCGATAGGTGACAACGGTGTCGCTAGGGAAATTATTAATTTGTTAATTTTCGATGAAAAATGCAATAAATCATGAAAATAATGATGGAGCAATGCGAAGCAATTAAGGAGCAATCGTTTTATGTTATATTATGTTTGAAAATTCTCGCCGTTGGCTTCTGAGCTATATAGTTCCGATAGGCGGCCGATAGGTGACAACGGTGTCGCTAGGGAAATTATTAATTTGTTAATTTTCGATGAAAAATGCAATAAATCATGAAAATAATGATGGAGCAATATGAAGCAATTAAGGAGCAATTGTTTTATGTTATATTATGTTTGAATATTCTCGCCGTTGGCTCTGAGCCATATAGTTCCGATAGGCAGCCGATAGGTGACAACGGCGTCGCTAGGGAAATGATTAATTTGTTAATTTTCGATAAAAAATGCAATAAATCATGAAAATAATAATGGAGCAATGCGAAGCAATTAAGGAGCAATCGTTTTATGTTATATTATGTTTGAATATTCTCGCCGTTGGCTCCTGAGCCATATAGTTCCGATAGGCCGCCGATAGGTGGCGACGGCGTTGCTTGAAATATTATTAATTTGTTAATTTTCGATAAAAAATGCAATAAATCATGAAAATAATGATGGAGCAATGCGAAGCAATTAAGGAGCAATCGTTTTATGTTATATTATGTTTGAATATTCTCGCCGTTGGCTCCTGAGCCATATGGTTCCGATAGGCGGCCGATAGGAGGCGACGGCGTCGCTTGGAAAATTATTAATTTGTTAATTTTCGATAAAAAATGCAATAAATCATGAAAATAATGATGGAGCAATATGGAGCAATTAAGGAGCAATCGTTTTATACTGAATATAGTTGCAAAAAACTATTGGAAATATGTTTTTGAGTGAAAATGATAAATTTTACGTTTTTTGTAAATATTTCGAAAACTACTAATTTTAAAAGGGGAGCAATTGTGGATTCTGACGGAGCAATTAAGGAGCAATCGTTTGAGCTATAAATTATGTAGTTCCAAGCGGCTGTAAAATGGACGTAGAGGCGCTGCTGTACGGGACCGAAAAGCTATCGAACGGAAAACGCCGGGATGGCCGCTCTCATGCTTCTCTCTGATTGTAGCAATATTGCAGTAAAATATTATTGTAATATTGCTACAATATTATGCAATATTATTTTGAAAATGTGCCAATATACGATCGGCCAGCCCGACTATATATTGGCACATTTTCTATTTACTTTATTGTTATCATAATAGTCATGACTCACTTAATATAAATATTATTTTGAATTATACACAAATCAGCATAATAGCTTTAACACACGAAGTAAAACCATTCTAGAACGCATGAATCTCTCATAGAAAGTCTTTTTATTTTAATCTTAAAGTTTAGAGAATACGATAGGGTATAAAGAAAATAAAAATTTATATATATATATAATATATATATATGTGAGAGACCTCCGGTTCTTTATTTCTAATTTTTAATTAACTCAATGTATGACTATGTATGACTGATTTATAACCATGCGACGTTAAATTTATGTTTGTTAGCTTAACTTTTGCGCTGAAGATGACCCAAATAAAGGGTCGAAACGTTCGAAATCTATATTGGTATTAATTTATCACTAATAATAAACAGTTTGCGCACCACGTACCGCGCTTGGCTCTAAATGCCCTTTTCTATTATATTTGATTTTAATCCAGAGAGCCTTTATCATTATTATTTAATATAAGTTAATAAAAAGAATGTAAATAATTATTGGAACATGAAGAACATGAAAATAAATATCAAATTATTTTACGTTTTATCTTCATGTATGTTTTTCTAAATTTTCTTCCGTGCTTTCTCTCGTAATTCTCACACTTGCTTGGGCAAGCCACTTTAACGCGTATTCAGCAATGTCGCTATCTGTTATGTCTTTATGCGACATATGAACAGCTTCTGTAATATATAAAAGTATTATTCAATATATATTTTAAATATTAGTCAAAGGAAGTATAACAAGATGTCTGAAAATTCCATATACAGCCATGGTATGAATACCAACTTGAACAAACGATCCCCTACTATTTTCCTAACAACCACATTATATTTCGAGATAAAAATAGTAGGGAAACTTTTGCTCAAGTTGATGTGTTCTATTTGTATATTTAGTTGTATTCAAAATTTTCGAACACTATATATTCTCGTATTTTTGCCAGATCTTTTTAAATCGAATTAAATAATGTTCGTATATCTGTAGAGGTATATTATACGATGTATATTGACGAAAAATACGTAACAGGTCATTGCATGCGTTTTGAGTAATATTATGAGATACTGCCCATGTACCCTAACAGCACATGTAGGTTCTGAGAATGTTCGGAGGATATCGCAAAAGTATATTGCGTACATTCTCAAAACATTTGATATACGTACTACGATATACTGAGTACATACTGAGAAAGTTCCTATGTCCCACTTATTATAGTTCGTAGAATATTCTGTGAATATCTTTTAGTATATTTTAAGTATATCTTTAGTACCCAGATAGCCAAGAATGTTAAAATCACGTTTTGCCAAAGCTTTGCGACAAGGTGTGCTTTAATTTTAACAACAATTTTGTAGCAAACATTTGTTTTGTTTTGGTTTGTCAAAAAGTTTGAAGCAAATTGACGGCAAAATTTTTCGTCTCACGATGCTGTAAATAATAGGAAAAGGCTTGCCCGTAAATTTTACGCATAGAAGAACACGTATGATGCTAATTCACGGTGTAACACAAACTTTACGCCAATTAGTAGCAAATCTTGTTATACACGCTATAATAGCAAATTTACGACAAGAACAGAGCAAACCTTATTGTACACGATATGATAACACATTTACGGAAAGAACAGAGCAAAGTATACTCTGGCACAACGAGACGCAAAATTCACGCAAATAACAGAGCAAACCTTGCCATGCACGGCATGACAGCAAATTTACAACTTTAATTTATTATAAACTTTACAAAAATATAGTATTCTGCCGATAATTCGTTTATTCATCGCTATGCGACGCGCTATATACATCCATCTCGTATTTGATTTTTAGTCATGAGAAGTATATAAAGCTTGCAAAGAGCAACTGGTAGAAGATTAAAAATATAATTATTTCTATCAGTTCAATTACTGATACAATCCCAACATAGGGAATTCAGATATTGGACTGATTGTTTCTCTTAGATCGGGCAGATAAATGTCTGAAAAAGTTTAAATCATCCGTTTATTGTTTACTTAAAATGTTGAATAAATACAAAAATATAATAATGAGAATGAAAGAATAATGAATGAACAAAAGAAGAGAGAGAGAAAGAGAGAGAGAGAGATATTATGCGCATTTTTTAGAAAAAAAGGAAAAAACAAATATATTAAACTAATATAAGTTAATAAAAAAAAAGGATGTAAATAATTATTGGAACATGAAGAATATGAAAATAAATATCAAACTATTTTACGTTTTATCTTCATATATGTTTTTCTAAATTTTCTTCCGTTCTTTCTCTCGTAATTCTCACACTTGCTTGGGCAAGCCACTTTGACGCGTATTCAGCAATGTCGCTATCTGTTATGTCTTTATGCGACATATGAACAGCTTCTGTAATATATAAAAGTATTATTCAATATATATTTTAAATATTAGTCAAAGGAAGTATAACAAGATGTCTGAAAATTCCATATACAGCATATTGTATGAATACCAACTTGAACAAACAATCCCCTACCATTTTCCTAACAACCACATAAAAGCAACAATAAAGCAATAATTATATAATAATTCTTATACTACACTGCAAACATTGAAATAAATATTCAATAATTAAGTAGTTAGAAACAAATCAAAAACTTTAAATAAATATACATTTACAAGCTCATCGTTTTCAATATATACAGTGCCTACCAAAAGTTCCGGGCCACCTAAATAATTTTTGAATGGTTTGAAATATAGGATTGAAATTTATAGGGATACAATGGGATCACAAAGTCTATTATTTAACCACAAAAACACCCACCTTTACATCCGCGGGGGACGGGGGGAGGGGGGAGCCAAAAAATCTTAAATGGCATGTAGAGTTGAGTGAGGGCTCGTTCGAAAGGGCTTTCCGAGACGAAAACAACGCGAGATCGCCGAGGTCTCTACGATCTTCTTTCGCGGAGTACTTCTCGATAGAACCTTATTCTGTCGCCATACCCTCTCATCATCAATACAGTGATCCTCTCCGTATCAGTTAAATGCATTTTCAAAAATGTATTAAAATGAAAAATACTAAAGCAAAAAAGATATTAGACAAGCGCTTTCGAAAATTCACAAGCGACCGCGTGAAATAATGAGTTTACAAGTGAGAACTCTCTGAGGAAGCATCAACTACTGCATATCATAGGTCGCCGGCATACGGGCATTGACATTTGAGTTCAAACCAAACAACTTTTAGTACATTTCTATTGTCAGAAAATGCATTTAACTGATACGGAAAGGATCACTGTATTGATGATGAGAGGGTATGGCGACTAGAATAAGGTCCTATCGAGAAGTAGCGGATTTATTCAGTGCCACATATCCTGACCGTGAACCAATTTTAAAGTCAACTGTTGAAAGAACTGTTGGTCGTTTCCAAAGAACCGGTGTAATTAAAGATGCGCCTAGATCTGGAAGATCCAAAAATGCTAGTAATGACGAAAAAGCTTTAGATGTTCTGCTAACTGTATACGATAATCCCCATACATCGGTCTCGAGAGCAGCTCAAGAAAATGATATTAGCACAACATCAGTCCATCAAATTTTGAAGAAGCATCACTATCATCCTTACAAAATACATCTAGCCCAGGAGCTATCCGAAGACGATTATGACAGAAGAGTGGAATTTTGCGACACAATGATGACACGACTTGCTGATAATCGTCAGTTTTTCAACTGGATCTGTTTTTCTGACGAAGCAACATTTGAATTAAACGGTTCTGTAAATCGACAGAATATGAGGTATTGGGCAGATGAAAATTTGCATTGGATGAGAGACAGTCACACGCAGTATCCTCAGAAGGTTAACGTTTGGACCGGAATAATTTTTAATCGTATTACAGGACCGTTTTTTATCGAAGGAAACATAAATTCTCAAAATTATTGCAATTTGCTAAGAAACCAAGTGATACCGGTTATTCAGGATATTGCTGGAGAAGTTTTCCACAATGTTTGGTTTCAGCAAAATGGGGTTCCGGCTCATTTTTCTCTGGAAGCTCGAAATATTCTCAACGATGTTTTTACTGATCGATGGATTGGTAGAAGAGGCACAATAGAATGGCCACCGAGATCACCAGATCTGACCCCATTAGACTTCTTTTACTGGGGGTATTTGAAAACAAAAGTCTATGAGACTAGGTCCGAAAATTTAGAA
>NW_021853706.1:9333-24746 GCF_003651465.1 Formica exsecta
TGCGGATAAAATGAGAAACTTAGATATCTGAGGAAGGCATGTCGGGCAGGGGGGAAGAAAAGGGGGAGTACGTATGGTGAGAGGAAGCGGGGTTGAGGGGGGGTCGGAGAAGCCACGGAGCTCGAGCTGGGCGAGAGGGGTGAGGGGTAGGGGGGTGATGAAATCGGGTCGAGAGATCGCGTTATCGCGTCAGATGCGCTAAGGACGCGAGACGCGGTCTACGCTTTATCTCCGACCTTGGGAGTCGCGATGACCCGTGACACGTAAGTACGATAAATCGAAGACGACGATACGAGAGAATATCGCGGGCGGCGAATCTCGGCGCGATGCGAGAAGCGCTTGTCATCGTTGAGCGGATCGACTCGTAGCGGTCGTTGCTTTATCTCTGACCCGAGGACCCGGGGAGTTGCGATGAACCGTGACACGTAAATACGGAAAATTGAAAACGATTAGATGATAAAATATCGCGGGCGAACCTCGGCGCGATAAGAGACTCATCGCGCGTTCCGCGCGGGTCTAGAAATAGATCGATGGATAGGTCAGGGTATTGCGTGGTTATAGCGTTGAAAAAACTAGCTGTCGTAGCTAAAAACTGCGCATGGTAATTAGACTTCAGTCGTAATATATGAACAACGAACATCTCGTTAACCGAGATACCTATTTATTACATAGGCGAAACAGCGAACATCTCGCGATTAGCGGTGATACTCGTTTATTACGCGCAACAGCAAACTCTTTATAGTTTAAGAATGTATCGTGCGAATCGTGATTAGCAAATGTAGCGAAAATTTTTCCATAAAATCTAATGGACGGAGGCCGAATAAAGAGAGGTTTTTGAAGGAGAGCGTTTTTATTTGTAACAGTACAGAGATACAAATAAAAACGCTCTCCTTCAAAAACGCCTTCAAAAGCGCGTTAGGATTCTCCGAAGAGCAGAGCCTGCAGTTCGCAATCGATTATATCGTTGCGGTCGAAGTTCTCGCTGTCGCGTATCGCCGTCGGAATAAGCGTTCGATCGCGGACATCGGCCGCGATATCGAGGAAGCGCGTTAGCTTGTTATCGATGTATCCGGTTAAACCGCTCAAAGTTGTAATGATGCGGTTGATGCAATGCTCCAAGTTTAATATATTTAGCACGGTGCTCCTCGATGCGACTAGACGATCCTTAGGTGTTTCGAGACGGAGTATTCGGAGATTGTTAAGTTTGCCGAAACGCAACGTTAATTGTCCGATATATATCGGGGCTGGAGGGCGTATATCCTCTCGCTCGTCGCGCTTAAAGTACGACGTAAGCACGGATCGCAGATCGAGCATATCGCCGTCGGAATAAGCGTCCGATCGTAGACGTCGGCCGCGATATCGAGGAAGCGCGTTAGCTTGTTATCGATGTATCCGGTTAAACCGCTCAAAGATGTAATAATGCGGTTGATGCAATGCTCCAAGTTTAATATATTTAGCACGGTGTTCCTCGATGCGACTAGACGATTTTTAGGTGTTTCGAGACGGAGTATTCGGAGATTGTCAAGTCTGCCGAATCGCAACGTTAATTGTCCGATATATATCGGGGCTGGAGGGCATATCTCCTCTCGCTCGTCGCGCTGAAAGTACGACGTAAACACGGATCACAGATCGAGCAGTTCCTTCCACACATCCGGCGCAAACGAGATCTCTTTGCCGTGACAATTTCCGAGGACGACTTCCACGTAAGAGGGTCGGCTGACGTTAACACCGACTTCGAGATGTTTGTATGCCGTTTTGGTCAATGGGTAGCATCTTCCTAAGATTCTAAGCGATCGTCCGATTTGTACGTCGCGTCTCGATGACCAGTTGTAACCTTGTCTGAAGATACATAAATGTTGACGATGAGGTCGCTAGTCTTGGTTGTCGGTGGTGCCGGTAGGGCGACTCCCAGTTTGGCCCACAATTCGATGCCGATCAGAATTGGTCCGGAGAGGTTCGGCATCACCTGGAACGTGTGGATCACGGTGCAGTCGACGGTGGTGATTGGTAGATCTACCGTCTGCGTGATTGGGACCGTGGTACCGTCGGCCAAGTTGATCTGCTGGGTTACCCCCTTAGGGGGGTGGCCGCTGTACTGGGCTCGCTTCTCCGGTGGTCGGGCTTACGAAGGAGACCTCGGAGCCGGAATCGAGCAGTGCCCATAGGTGTCGTTTGAGCACCTGTATTTTTAAGTGCGGCCTAGGCGTGAACCTTAGGTGGCTCTGTCGGGACGGGCGGTGGCCGCTGGTTCCCCGGCCCGTGTGTCGTTTCCCGCCGGTGGATGGCAGTCCCGGGTGAACACGCCATCTTTGCCACATCGGGAGCAAAACTTGCGCGGAGGTCTCTGGCAATTCAGACGCGTGTGGCTTCGCTGTTTGCACCGCCAGCAGCATTCCTCGCGGCTGTATGCGGCCTTGATTTCGATCGGCGAGCGTCGATCGATCGTCGGCCGAATGCTGCTGTTCCATTGCATTGTACATGGTTATCTTTTTTCACTCGTATGCCTTAGTGTACGTCGTTGACTATGAAGTGTCTAATGACTCGACGATCTTTATATACTCGCGTAGAGATCGCTCCTCCTTCCGCGCACGTTTTTCGCTCCTTTTTATCATATTCTATTTTTACAATAACATTAGAGCGATGGCGGAAGTCGCTTCATCAGTCGTCCTCTTCGTCGATCTCGTCGCTCTCGGTTACGTCGCCGAGATGATAAGCGCGAATCAGAAGATCGCGCAATTGTCGCAACAATCCGTCCGTAGGACACTCGATACCGAGTACGTGAAGGTCGAAAGGACCCGCCAAGGTCACGATATTCGTGAATTCGTTGAACGCGTAGAATTGACGCTTTGCGAAAAAATATAGGTTACCGTCGATGTGTCGGTAGGCCGATGTTATCGCGGGCGGTATTCCTGGAAATATATCTTTCAACGGAGCGTGTCTAACGGCTATCATGCGACATTCGTCGATCTCCGCTACTTTGTCGTCGTCGTAGATCGCGTAGGTTCGTCCCGTATGCGTGTTTATCGCGGCGTTGATCTTAGCGTCTCGGGGAAGTCCGATATCGTGGAGAGATCTCGGCCAACCAAGTTTTAGCTTAAAACTGGGATATTCCGCGACATAGATCGAATCGTTAACGAATAGCGCGAGATCGCCCGATGGTCTTCGATACGCGGTGGACAGGCGCGTGAGATTCGCCGGAAGAAACGTCGGGTAATCCGTCAACTTCATGGGTCTACCGTAGCGTCTCTCGGTTATGTCGACCGACCATACGTTGCGGCGATTAGCTATGTACAAGCGACGATTCATTATTAACGCCGCATTTATGCGCCGCAACGCGCAGAGATCCGCGCGCGCAGGGTCTGTCGGCGCGACGCTCGTCGTCGTCGTGGGTGCTATGGTGGTTGTGGAAATCGTTGGATAGTTTCCATCGTTGTGAGACTCATACAGATTCTGTATAGCGAGGACGTCCTCTATGCTCAGCTTAACCGGAAATTGATTTTCGATGTCGGATATATACGGGAACATTACCGAGTCGTTGCGCATACTGTACTGTAGACCTAGCGCGTGGCCGATCTCGTGCGTCAACGTTTGTAGCAAATGACACGTATCCGGAGGATTTTTGTTCAGATACACGTGCCACGGTTCCGCGTCGATGTGCACCTCCGACGCGAAGTCGACCGCTCCCGAGGGAGAGAACGCGTGAGCGAGAGCTCCACCCGGACCGTCGAAGACCGCCGGGCAAATGTCGCCGCTCAGACAATTCGCGTAGGTGTGCGCGCCCGGTCGATACGATATCAGTATATCGGGATGTAGCGGGTCGCGCGCGAACGTTAACGACGAATTCACCGTACATAACGCGAACACCGCTTCGGCCGTTCTTAAGAGTTCTTCACTAGCCACTTGAAAGTTCCACGTGTTTTCGGCCATTTTCGCGCGATCGGGCTATACGCGCGACCGGGAATGTCCGCGAGACCGCATCGCGGTTTGCGCATAAGACGAAGCGTATCATGGTTTAACGCATCATTTCCTGATAATTGATAGTATTCCTGAAACAGCGACAGCGCGTGACGCAGAGACGTCGCGTTGTCGGACGACAACGATCCTCCATCGTCCTTCAGAAAACTGTACGCGCGCAGAAAGCGGAGCGCCTCCCTCTTCTCCGAGTCGACGGGCGTCGCGGTCGTCGCGGCGCTATCGCTAGGATGAGAACAGTTATCGTCTACATCGCGCGGGTCGAGAGGGACGCGGGAAACGATCGATCGAGAAATATCAGACGTAATAAGAAATGTTCGACGAAACGTCTATTTTTGTCTCTATTGCGCAAATTTGAGGTAGGGGGAGAATAAGGTCAAGTTAGGTTAGGTTGTGACCGGACTAAACACACGAGATGGAGAAATCTACACAAATTGCAGGTTTTCCTACCTTATTAAAACGGTCGCCAGTTCGTTTAACCACCAACGAACAAGGAATGCCCTCGGACGACGTCCCGTCAAGTCTGCCGTCGGACAGGTTGCACAGCGTCAGGATCGCGCTGTTATCAACGCCACTGCTTATCCGCTTGGCTGCTTGGGAATTTTTTCCTAATTCCTTTCTCCCTTTCTGTTTCAGGTCGCCGCTGGATTCTCCGGATCAACGCCCATGGATTTCTGGACTACCCACTGGATGAAAACTATTTCGACGCTTCAAGAATACGTCGGAACGACGTTATTTGTGCAACGTTATGCTGTTGGACAAATGTTCTCTTTCGCTGTTAATCCTTTTTCTTTCTGTTTCAGGTCGCCGCTGGATTCGCCGGATCAACGCCCATGGATTTCTGGACTATCCGATGGATGTAGCTGGATCGACTCACGTTCACAGGTAAGAATACTTCAGGTTTGAGGTAAGTAAATTACTTTCACTCTACTTTTTAATATATATATAAAAAGTATAAAATATATTTGAAAGAGAATATATAAACTTTTCGTATAAACGCGTATAAAATGTTCGCTGTCTCGCGAATCTCCACACTTCGAAGATCTATCGCGCTTATAAAACAATACTGCCTTTTATTATATCTTCTATCGCGAATCTCTAACACGCACGAGATTTTTGTTTCGCGACTATCAACTTCAACGTTCAACACTTAAAAAAAAACCGCAAGACGTATTTTCTGTCAGACGCTTGGTTTCGGGAAAAAGGCGTCCTTTTTCGTGTACATTCGCGTATCTTTCTTTCGAAAGATTTCTTAACAGCGATATACAATCTCCCGCAAGACGATTTTTCGGATCTCTCGGTTTCGGGAAAAAAGGTCTCGAATCTCTCTCTGCACGGCCTTTTATATCTTTCCCACTCTTTGGTTTTCCCCCGCTTTCGAGATTCCCTCTTTTCTAGAACACGCCCCCTGTGCGTGCGCGTGTCTTATGCTATACTAAATTCCCCAGATTACGGCGAGGCACTCCAACTCGGTTGCGCTGTAGTTCCGCTCCGCATGGTTGAGCGTGCGGCTGGCGTATGCGATGACCCGTTCTCCGTCGGCTAGCTGCTGTGTGAGGACGGCTCCCAAGCCGAGCGTGCTGGCGTCAGTCTGCAGGGTGAACGGCAGTGTGAAATCGGGACACGCGAGTACCGGGGCGGCGATTAGGGCGTCCTTAAGGGCTTGGAAGGCCTGGTTTTCGACGGCGGTCCAGGTCCAGCGGGCGTTCTTACTGGTCAGGTGCGTTAGGGGCGCGGTCATGGTGGAGAAATCCGCGATAAAGCGTCGGTACCACGATGCCAAACCCAGGAACTGACGGACTTGCCGGAGGTTGGTGGGCGCCGGCCAGTTGGCGATCGCGCTCACTTTTGCTGGGTCGGTTCAGATTCCGCGGCGGTCGATAATGTGGCCGAGGTACCGGAGGCTGTCCCGGCAAAAGTGGCACTTATCGGCGTTGAGGCGGAGCTTGGCGTCTCGTAGGCGCCGGAAGACTTCGGCCAGGTGCTCTAGATGTGTCTCGAAGGTCGGGCTGGCCACAACGATATCGTCCAGGTAGACCAGGACGTTGGGTTCGAGCTCGGGTCCTAAGATCGAATCCAGGAGGCGTTGAAAGGTGGCGGGCGCCGAATGCAGTCCGAACGGCATGGTACGGAACTGCATGAGTCCCCTTCCGGGTACGGTGAATGCCGTGATCGGGCGGCTCTCGGGCGCTAGTGGCACTTGCCAGTAGCCGTTCTTCAGGTCTAAAAGCGCGGTAGGGTCGGGTAGTGTCGGTTCGGCATGCTCCGGGGCGGGTTCGGCATGGTCGGGGGTCGGTACGGGCCGTACCGGTGTGGTTTCCTCTTTGTTCGGCATGTCGGTGTAGTTGTGTTCACGGAATAGCGCGGGGTTCTTCGTAGCGAATCCACGCAGTTTTTGTCGTAACGCGTCGATGTTCCCGGTACTGTCGAGACCGTGGTTGACTAGCAGAGTCACGAGCTGGACTTTCGTAAGCGCATATATCCAGGAGGTTCTCATCGGGCTGCGCACGCAAGCTGGAGTCTCTAACCCGACGGGGCTGAGCGAAACCTCAGCTCGAAGGTAGAGAGAGCCGGCGAAACCCGGCAGAGACGAGAGAAATCTCGTCTCCGAAAGGTAGTAGGTATTAGGCAGGTTGGTGTCTGGAGTCGGATCGCAGGATGGGATCTGCTCTCAATGTCTCGGCCGGCCGGGCTTATATACCCGGTCGGCGGCCCCCACTGTGCGCCGTCGGTCCAGCGGTGGGAGTCGGTACCGCGTGGGGACCCCGCGAGAGCGAGACAGAGCGTGTCGGCGAGCGAGAGCGCATGCTGAGCAAGACAGCGCGTGCCGATGAGCGAGAGCGCGTGCCGAAATCGCGCGCGCGTGCGTTAGGCAATATGGCGGCGGCGGGATAGGTAAAGCTGGGTTAATAAGCAGGCCAGGTGTGTCTGTATGTAAAGAAAATGAGTTTCTTTAAGTTAAATTTTGCCGCGCACCTCTGGGCGCGGGTAAAGTAGAGACCATGCTGTACAGCGGAGAAAGATGAAAAAGAAAAGGAGTTAGCAAAAACTGAGGCGGGAGAGGTTACCTGATAGAAAAACGATTAAGTGTTAGACAGAAAGGATTTACTATAAAAAAATAAACTTCAATTGTCGTTTCTTTGTTTTACAGGTAAGAATATGGATGTAAATAACGTAAATAGGTGTGCAAATAATAAACCTCCCTTTGTTTTACAGAGCAACGCAATCTGTTCGTCATTATAGTCAATCCCTAACCAAAATAAAAGAGGTATAATACGAATCACATTATAAAACAACAATTTTGTTTAGTATGAAAACGAAAAAATTAAAATTCGGATTTGTGGTGAAAGCAGACGCAGATGGAAAGACAAATTAGTTGGCACTAACCTCAATTACTACACCTGAGGAAAAGCTTATACGATCCCAGAACAATACCAGCCAGTGGGACAACACACAGAATTAACAAAGACTAACACTTATAAGAAAATAAAAACCACATTACAAAAAAGACACCAGACAAGAAAAGTCTGGATCAATCTAAATGAAGAACTATCAAACACTTATATAGATGAAGATGGAAATTTGCAATTTAAAGAATATTTCTTGGAAGAGACGACATCAGAGCCAAAGCCTGAAAAACAAGCTGCCACTACAGTCGGCATCACAGAAAAAATGTTGACAAAAATATTAGAACAACTCTCTAATAAAAAAATTGAAATTGATACCGGAAAAAACTTAAGAAAGTTGTCAGACAAAGAACCCCGCACTAATCATATGGAAAATCTGTCCCGGTCAAATCAATTGGTTTTTACATATGTTGTAGCTTATGACCTACTGAACAAAAGATGTAATGGGCACAAAGCTCATGTAGCAGTAGGGATGAGTCGCCTGACGGCTCTGGCTGTACAAATCGAGCGCTTTACACATAACTCTACGCTCATAACCAGAGATGGTAAATCGTGTATATTAGTTCTCGGAAAAATTTACAAATAAAAACTCAAGCGGAACTCAATGGATGGAACTTTTTGAAAGGGAATGCAACAGATTGGGTGTACAAAAAGATGAAGAAAAAATTGAAATCCTTAGACTATTCTTAGAAGGATCATGTTTAGATTGGTACAGCTCCATGCTCATAAAGCTCACACTGGATTCAGCGTGGGAAACCTGGAAGGAAAATTTTCATGAGACTTACGCGGATAAAGGATGGACCCCAGTAAAGTATGCAATCTCATTTAAATACATAAATGGACCACTATTGGATTACGCACTAAAAAAAGAAAGAATTTTGCTGGAAATGAATAAATCAATGGATAAAAGCACTTTAATTGATTTGATTGCGATAGGGTTACCAGATTTCGTGACAAATAAAATCAGTAGAGAAAAGTTAAAAGAAACTGAAAACCTTTTTAACGAACTAAGAAGTCTGGAGCACTTAGTAAGAAAGAATACTTATGAGAAAAAGAAATACACAAACCAAAACCTAAAAGAGAAAAATCAAGAAAAAACACCATGTAAGATATGTGAAAAAATTGGTAAGAAAAACCGCTATCACCCTGAACATGCGTGTTGGTTTAGAACCAAGGAAAAAGATGAAGCAGACAAGAAAAACCAAATAAGATATGTTGACAGCTCTGAAATAGAAGCCGAACTAAATGATATAGATAAAAAAAACTAGAAACCCCACCATTAATCAAGATAAAACTACTGCTGCACAATACGGTAGAAACATCCGGGGTATATGACTCTGGTTCAAATGTCTCTCTGATAAACGCTAGATTGCTAAAATTGAAAAATAAAAAAATTAGTACACAGAATACGAATCTTCGGACGATTAATGGTGAAAAGAAGACGAAGGGGATAGTTAGAATGAATGTTCAAATTTTTAAAATGGAAGAGGAAACTGACCTATTGGTGATAGATGAAGAGAATTTTGATTACGACGTCTTAATTGGATTAGACATGATAAAAAAATTTAAATTAACCCAAGACGAAAATCTGAAAATCACACAGAAAATACCTGACCGAGAAGAGGAGAAGTATAAAGACAATAATAAGGCTAAAAGTGAAGGAAAATGTTGGAAAAAATACTCAATAAATTTTAACGAACATGTAGAACAAAAAAATTTCAAAATACAAGTAAATCTGTTGGACTATCAGAAAAAAGAAGAAATAGATAGACTGATAGAAAAATACAAGACAGTTTTTGCAAAAGACAAATACGACATAGGTACGGTGAAAGAATATGAAGCCCATATCGACTTGTTGATCGACAAATATTGTAGCAAGAAGCCGTACAGGTGTACCATAGAAGATAAAAAAGAAATTGAGGAACAAATCGAAAAACTATTAGAGAAAAACCTTATAGAGGAATCATATAGCCCGTTTGCAGCACCAGTAACACTGGCATTTAAAAAAGAAGAAAGTCGAGATTATGTATAGACTTTAGGGATCTAAATAAAATTGTGGTGCCCCAAGCTCAACCTTTCCCACTAATAAAGGATTTAATGATAAAAACGAGCAATTGCAAATATTTTTCAACATTAGACATAAACTCAGCCTTCTGGTCGATCCCACTACGGATCGAAGATAAGAAAAAGACAGGTTTCGTGACACAAGAAGGACACTTCCAATGGACGTGCCTACCATTCGGATTAAAAACCGCACCAGCAATATTCCAAAGGATACTAAGCAATATTTTAAGAAAATATAAATTCACCGATTTCGTAGTAAATTACATAGATGACATTTTAATATTCTCAAAATCCTTCGCTGAACATATGGACCATTTATGCAAATTACTGGAAGCAATAGTAAAAGAAGGTTTTAGATTAAAATTCACAAAATGTACATTTGCAGAAAACTCGGTGAAATATTTGGGACACATCATACAAAACAATACTGTAAGACCAGTGAAAGATAATTTGATATCAATTAGAAATTTCCCGGTTCCAAACACACAAAGAAATATCAGACAGTTTCTAGGAAAAATAAACTTTTACCACGAATACATACCAAAAAGTGCAACAATACTAGACCCATTACACAATTTATTAAGGAAAGGCATAAGCTTCAAATGGTCAGAAGAATGTCAAAAATCATTCAACGAAATTAAGGATCTGCTATGCTCTCAACCGATCTTAGCAATATTTGATGAAAATCTACCAATAAACATCTACACAGATGCATCATTACAAGGACTGGGAGCGGTCCTAAAACAGATACAACCAGACGGAAAAAAAAAACCGGTGGCCTATTTTTCAAAAAAATTAAATGACACCCAAAAAAGAAAGAAAGCAATTTATTTGGAATGCTGGGCAATAAAAGAAGCAGTAAGATATTGGCAATACTGGCTCATGAATAAACCATTTACAGTATTTTCGGACCATAAACCACTGGAAAACATGAATATCAAATCTAGAACGGATGAAGACTTAGGAGATTTAACGTACTACCTTTCACAATATGATTTTCAAATAAAATACGCCCGAAGAAAAAGCAACCTGGAAGCAGACTGTCTAAGTAGGAACCCGGTACTGGAATCATATGAAAATATGGATGAACAATTGAAAATTGTAAACTGCATAAGACTAAAAGATATTGTAACAAATCAGGAAAAAACGAAGACATATAACACAGGAAGGACAAACTAATACTAAAACAAGATGTTTACTACAAGAAAGTTAAGAAGAAAGAAAAAATAATCTTATCAGAGAAGTTCAGCATGGAATTTATAAAAAAGATACATGAAAACCTATGTCATATAGGAATCAGACAGATGCAAAAGAAAATAGGAGCATTCTATGCAGCAAAGAATATAACAAAGAACATAAAAAGAATCTGTAAAAGTTGTACAGTGTGCAAAAGAAATAAATCAAGAGGACAAAACAAAGTTGGCTTGATGTCTCACTTAGGCCCGGCCAAAAAGCCTTTCCAAATAGTCTCTATAGACACAATTGGAGGCTTTGGAGGTTCACGGTCCACAAAGAAATATATACACCTACTAGTAGATCACTATACAAAGTACGCGTACATTCTGACATCAAGAACACAAAACGCAAATGATTTTATAAAACTAGTAAAAAACATTACAGAAACTAATGAGATTGGTATGATCCTCGCGGACCAATACCCAGGAATTAATTCGGAAAAATTCAAAGAATTTCTGGAAGAAAAGAGTATACCAATGATTTTCACAGCAGTAAATGCACCGTTCTCGAACGGATTAAATGAAAGATTAAATCAAACAATCGTCAATAAAATTAGATGCAAAATAAACGAAAAAGAAAAGAAAATAGCGTGTACAACCATAGCACGAGAATGCATAAGAAAATATAACGAAACGGAACACACGGTCACTGAATTTGCTCCAGCATACTTTTAGAGGGCACAGATGTTACAATACTGCCAAACGAATTAAAACAAAAAAATGCAAAAGAGGACTGGATACGAGACAGAAAGAGGGCACTGGAAAACACTATAAAATCCCATGAATATAACAAAGAAATATACGACAAAAATCGAAAACACTTTGAATTCAATGTAGGAAACATGGTATTGGTAGAAAATGGAAACAAACTGAACAGGAAAAAGCTGGACGAATTGAAGATTGGACCATACCAAATTATAGAAAAATATCAAACTTGATATTCAAAATCAACACCGGCTACAGAAGATCAAAACCACATCTTTTCCACATCTCGAAACTGACTCCAATCCCAAGATTAGAAGAAGAAGAAGAGGGAAAATGAAAAAGGAAGGAATCATATATTTAAAGAAAATTTTACGGTGAATTTTCTTCCTCGCGGGGGGGGGGGAGATGTAAAGAAAATGAGTTTCTTTAAGTTAAATTTTGCCGCGCACCTCTGGGCGCGGGTAAAGTAGAGACCATGCTGTACAGCGGAGAAAGATGAAAAAGAAAAGGAGTGTTAGCGAAAACTGAGGCGAGACAGGTTACCTGATAGAAAAACGATTAAGTGTTAGACAGAAAGGATTTACTATAAAAAAATAAACTTCAATTGTCGTTTCTTTGTTTTACAGGTAAGAATATGGATGTAAATAACGTAAATAGGTGTGCAAATAATAAACCTCCCTTTGTTTTACAGAGCAACGCAATCTGTTCGTCATTATAGTCAATCCCTAACCAAAATAAAAGAGGTATAATACGAATCACATTATAAAACAACAATTTTGTTTAGTATGAAAACGAAAAAATTAAAATTCGGATTTGTGGTGAAAGCAGACGCAGATGGAAAGACAAATTAGTTGGCACTAACCTCAATTACTACACCTGAGGAAAAGCTTATACGATCCCAGAACAATACCAGCCAGTGGGACAACACACAGAATTAACAAAGACTAACACTTATAAGAAAATAAAAACCACATTACAAAAAAGACACCAGACAAGAAAAGTCTGGATCAATCTAAATGAAGAACTATCAAACACTTATATAGATGAAGATGGAAATTTGCAATTTAAAGAATATTTCTTGGAAGAGACGACATCAGAGCCAAAGCCTGAAAAACAAGCTGCCACTACAGTCGGCATCACAGAAAAAATGTTGACAAAAATATTAGAACAACTCTCTAATAAAAAAATTGAAATTGATACCGGAAAAAACTTAAGAAAGTTGTCAGACAAAGAACCCCGCACTAATCATATGGAAAATCTGTCCCGGTCAAATCAATTGGTTTTTACATATGTTGTAGCTTATGACCTACTGAACAAAAGATGTAATGGGCACAAAGCTCAATAATGGACAGTTATCGAGTTATAACCAGTCAAACATGAAAAATTCGGACTGCCGAATAGTCAAATCTCGGAAGGTATTGATTTTTTTGAAAAATGTTTGAAACAAACACACACACACATAGTAGGGTTTTACAAAATCTGTTAGTTGGTGACATTATTTGTGAATTTTGAATGACCTTGAAAAGCTCCGTCAACAAAAATCTTCCACAAAAATGCCTATTTTTTATTATATTCGTGTAGCTAAATTCGAGACGTTTTCAAAATATTTTTGATGAACCTTTTTTCTACTAAAACTTCTTGAGAACTAATATACACGATTTACCATCTCTGGTTATGAGATTTGACTATTGGTACATTTCAGGTTCGTCTAGCAAGATCTTATATTCAAGATAAGATGCAGCGTGATGCACAAGAAGAATTTCAATTGGATTCGTTGTTTGATGAACAAGGTTTCATAAGGGTGCGAGTGTTTTCACGATTCCGTAATGCTACAAAACATCAAATATTTATAGCTTACAACATAAGAGATGCAGATAATATAGATGATGAGAGGGAGGCGATTTTTGGTTATTACTGCACCTGTAAGTCAGGCGCACGGACTGTGGGTACATGTGCACATGTAACCAGCGTATTGTGATATTTAGGATATGCACGACACCAGCCCAATGTTCGTTATCCCTCTTCATCATTATTGAACACAATATTAGATGCCGCTCAGAGACCACCACAGCAGGATCCAAATAATGAGTAATATACAATAAGATCATTTATTTTATTACCCCACACATACACACACAGCAGAGAGGGTTTGGAGTCAAAAAATACTACGGGAGTGACGAACCGTGGGGTCCTTATCTCTGCTGTGACACATAAAGATTTTTGTTCACGGAGCTTTTCAAGGTCATTCAAAATTCACAAATAATGTCACCAACTAACAGATTTTGTAAAACCCTACTATGTTTGTTTCAAACATTTTTCAAAAAAATCAATACCTTCCGAGATTTGACTATTCGGCAGCCCGAATTTTTCATGTTTGACTGGTTATAACTCGATAACTGTCCATTATTGAGCTTTGTGCCCATTACATCTTTTGTTCAGTAGGTCATAAGCTACAACATATGTAAAAACCAATTGATTTGACCGGGACAGATTTTCCATATAATTAGTGCGGGGTTCTTTAAAAGAATGTTATAATAAATGAAAGTAAGTGTAAAATAATTATGTTTCATAATTATTTAGAGGGGATTTTATAATCAAGTTTCTGGAAATTTAGTTTCTTTAATACAAATGTAAATAAACAAATTTTATTTGCTTATTATATTTAAATTATTTCCCGTAATTAATTTATATACATGGTGGCCCACGTAAAGTGTTACAAGCTAATAATTCTAAAAATATTTGTCAAATCAAAAAATTGTTCATGTTATATATATATATTTTACGGCTAGTTTTCTACATTGGTCGTAGTAACGGCCCTGCCGTTACAGTTTATATTAAGGTAATTGTTTCGAATAAGGCCTTTTCTGAATTTTGAGAAATATGATCGGATCTCTCGGTAAAACTCTTTGTTGTGACCCCAACAGTGATAATCAGTCGGGGGAGCCCGACCCCCTTCACCCCCTCCCCCCAAAAAACGAAAAATCCTAAAAATTACCCAAAATTAGATAATTACTTATTTCTGATTTAAAACTAAAATTTGGTTTGGTTTAGGTTATATCATCCGGAAGTGAAGCCCCCCCCCGTAGAGGGGGCGGAACCCACTGCATCCACGCATACACTTTCTCATTCACACAACAATCGTGGAGTGGATCTCGCTTTGCTTTGTAAAATATATGCGTGGACACAGTGGGTGCCGTCCCCCCCCTACGGGGAGGCTCCACTTCCGGAAGATATAACCTAACCCAAACCAAATTTTAGTATTAAATCAGGAATAGGTTTGGGTTAGGTTATATTTTCCGGAAGTGGAGCCCCCCCGTATGGGGGGCGGAACCCATTGTGTCCACACATATACTTTACAAAGCAAAGCGAGGTCCACCCCAAAATTGTTGTGTGGATGGAAAAGTGTATGTGCGGACGCAGTGGGTTCCGCCCTCCGTAGGGGGGGCTTCACTTCCGGAAGATATAACCTAACCCAAACCTATTGCTGATTTAAAACTAAAATTTAGTTTAGTTGTGGAGTGGACTTTATAGTACATAATTACCTAATTTTCAGTAATTTTGGGGGTTTTTCGTTCTTTTGGGGGGGTGGGGGCGATGGGGGTCGGGCTCTCCCGACTGATTATTACTGTTGGGGTCACAACAAAGAGTTTTACCGAGAGATCCAATCATATTTCTCAAAATTCAGAAAAGGTCTTATTCGAAACAATTACGGTAAATGTTCAGATTAACTTACACCTCACGGATCATTTTCATTTTTACATATATTATAGAGGGCACATTCCTAAGTAACACGCACTTTGAATTTTGTGGCGCTCTCTTCTGGTTTCAGAGAAATGCGATTTTGAAGTATCATAATTTTCGCATTTATTTCTATGATCTTTTCACTATATCTTACTTGCGTGTTTATGTTTTTTTGTTTACATTTGCGTCACTGTCAGTATATTTTCGCTAAGAATTTCTTTTGTTTACATTTAGAGTTGTTTTTATGTTACTGCTAGTACGCTTCAGAATCGTACACTTGTTCACAATT
>NW_021853706.1:25823-35038 GCF_003651465.1 Formica exsecta
TATCATAATTTTCGCATTTATTTCTATGATCTTTTCACTATATCTTACTTGCGTGTTTATGTTTTTTTGTTTACATTTGCGTCACTGTCAGTATATTTTTGCTAAGAAAATGGCAGATGTATATCCTTTAACAAATGATTTATAAAATAAATATCATTTAATAAGATATAAAAAATTATATATTATACTTTCCCACAATTGCTATTCCACACAAAGCGAGGTTCAACGCAAACCTATGTGTCTAGTTTTTGATAGTGGAACCCCCTCGCAGGGGGGACGGAACATACTGTCTCATGCATATACTTTTTAATGCAAAATAAGATTTCACATGGGTTTACAACTTTCCATTTCATATTTACGCATTAAAAAATATATGCGTGGAGACAGTATGTTCCGCCCCCCCTCCTGCGGGGGGGCTCCATTATTAAAAAACTAAACACATAGATTTGCGTTGATTGTTCAACGCAAACCTCTCTTCGCGTGGAAAATGGAAAAATTCAAGGAGCTTCGTTTCCAGAAATGTAAACAAACACTTTTTCCACGTCTGCTTTACACAAATACAACGTAAACAAACTTTAGTTTTTCTTATTTTATAACAGAAAAGGCATTAAAATTGTGAAACTTTAAAATTGCATATCTCTGGAACCAGAAGAGAGCGCCACAAAATTCAAAGTGCGTATTACTTAGGAATGTGCCCTCTATAATATATGTGAAAATGAAAACAATCCGTGAGGTGTAAGTTAATCTGAACATTTACCAATAATAGCTACCTTGCAGTAGAATTTCCGGCGGAAGAACAAGGAGATAACAAGAACTTTTAACGAAATGTTTAATAAACGCAGCTGCATTAATACTGATAATAATTTTCTAACGGACAAGTACAACTGGACAAATAACGATAAAATCTCCTTGACGAAAGATTTAATAAACACAGCTGCATCAACGTTGACAAAAATAATTATAAGAAAGTAAGACCCTTTTTTAATCAGATCATGTGCGCGGGGGTCCCCCGGAAAGGCTAATGTTTAAGGAACTTTTGAACTAATATTGAACTCACCAACCGACGATCAGCACGGGTAAAAATATGAAAATAGGAGACACCCCCTGCCAAATGAGGACACTGGCACGATTCTAATTCGTTAAAATCTTAAAGAATCCCTACTTTTGCATAATTTCATTTCGTTAAAGTTTTTGAAAGATCCCACTCTAAAAATTAAAAGACGCCCTCAAAAAGGGAATTATAAAAGAAAGAACTCGTAAGACTCGAGGACTCATTTTTTCATTTTCGAGCAGTTTTGGGCAATCAGTCTCGTGTGCACGCATAAAGAATAAAAATCGTGATCAGAAAAGAAAAGAGTGACCAATTTAAAATCAGTGCCCTCGTCTTGGCATCGTCTCCAGGGCAACCCGGCAGCCGCACACCAGTACATCCTAGCGAAAGACGTCAAGTTTAGTCAACAATCAATCTACCAATCGAAATTCAGCAATAAAAGTAAGTTTCCAATAACTCCTGTTCTCCTCGTTGTCAACGATCAACCTTGATAATTAACCCCCTCCTTCTCCCCCTTCCGAATTAGGCGAGTTCGAGAAGCCATTGCAGGATTTCTGCGACGAACTCCCTGATTTGGAGGACGAATCCTTCTATCAATTTCCACCCCCTCCTTTTTCCCCTCTTGAATCCGACGAATTCGAGAGAGCACTGGAAGAGTTCTGCAATGAACTCCCGGATGTCGATGACGAGTTATCATACCAATCATAGAATTATGAAATTAAACTTCTAATATTGCTACACACTCTCACTCACATAAATTGTTTTTTTTCTTTTTTCTGACAGATATTTTGTAATAACCAGTCAGAAATTCAATATTAATAATAGAATCTTGCCCCATTATTCTGACTGATGTCCTCCGTACGATTGTAAGACCCGCGAACAAACAAACACACATACGCACACATATACTGTGACGTGACGTTTTTGGGACGTCCGTCACAAGGGCCAATTGGCCCGATCGGGGGCGGTTTTTCGGGGGCCTGCGTCCTCCTAATTTAGGGAGAGAGCGGCCCGATCGTCAGATCGACGAGATCTGACTTTTGGTTGTAATAATTAGCGAAAATGTAAGTTCGAGATGAGCCCGCAAGTTAGTTGTCGGCACGAGATCGAGCGGCGGGATCCCATTCGGCGGAAAGGAAGGAAGAAGAAAGAGGAACGGCCGAGAGCGGGAGTCCGAGATCTCCAGAAAGCGGGAATCGCCAGGTCGTAATCATTTTAATTATTATGGTGCCTTGGCTGAAAATTATCGTTGTTGCCGTTCATGTTCTTTCATCTTTTAGGGGAGGAAAGAAGGCGGAGGGCCGGAGGCATCCAGCCAACGGGGGCGGCCACTCCACTCGCGCGAAGCGAGGGAGTCCCCAAAGACGGAGCGGCGAGATGGCTCTCACCCCGGGACCTATTCAATCAAATAGGGAAGGAGGCCGATCGAGCGCTGCCGAAAACCTGCAACTCTAAACAGGAAAACAACGAATTTGGAAAATTACGGGGCGAAGAACCCGACGATACGACAGTAAGGACAGCCAGGACCGCGAGGACCACAGGACGGCCCTGCGTAACGCGGAAACGCCACAGGTGGCACGATCGCGATTCATCGCGCCGGCGTGTTTCCCGCAGGACTCTTGCTCGGCACTGTTCGGTGAGCTGTACAGGAGGACGCAGGTTTTCTGAGGCGAGAGCGAACATTATTGGACCGATCAAGGAAAAGCCGAGAGATTCCTGCCGGTGGGACGAGCGTCGTCGACCGATTTTGTTGCCGTTTACTTGTAGATCTAACTAGTAAAAAAAAATTATTGTTTTTAAAAAAAAGTATGTAATTATTTACAATGTATTTTTTAAAACAATTATTTGTTTTTTTCTTTACACTAATTGATTTGTCTCATTATTCTGTACATAAAAGTATTACGGTAAGATTATCGAAAACTAAATATTTTACGAGATATTTTATTTTTTATATCAAAATATGTCAGATTAAAATATAAAATAACTCAAAAAGTACTTAATGAAAAAATACTTTATTATAGTGTTTTGGAAAGCTCTTGGGATAAGCTATAAGAATATGTAATAAAAAATAGGCAATTCCATTTAAGAAATTAAAGGTGTCCTTGACTTGACCTTAACGATGCTATCCAAGGTCAAACCAATGACACCATCTTATGTTCCCCTCAAAACCATACAATTTTTGTTCAAAACGTTTTTCTCTAAAATGCTTAGTTTTTGAAAGAAAAGGGGTGTACGGGTGGTCTAGGACACCCTGTATACTAAGTTTTTTAATTTTTTAAAATTATGCCGCGCTTTGTTTTTTTTTGTGTGGCGTATCTGTTCTCGCGCAGACTTACCGTTTTTATGTGCATGCGTTGTGTTATATATTTTTTTCTTCTTTCTTTACCATCTCGTGTTTTTTTTTAAGTTGTATGCACTACACTTGTTCTTTTATTATATTCACAATAATAATTCAATATCAAAGATAACAAGTGTGTTGGTATTTATTCAGTAAATCATTGAATAAAAAAAAAATCTAATAGGTTATGAGCCCAGCACGCTTCCACTGCGCGGTTGGGTTTGAGGTTATTTTTTTAAAAGTATTGTTGTGAAATAAAGTTTTGTTTTCCTACGGTCTCGTCAAAAATAATAAGTCGGAATGGCTGAAAAGGAAACGTTCAACTTCACGAAGTTTGATGGCACAAATTTCGCTCTGTGGAAATATGGTGTGTCATTTATGTTGGAATCGCAAGATTTAATGGAATTCATTGAGGGTATGGACATACAGCCTGTCAAGGAGACAGCATTAAAAGACTGGAAGGAATGGAAGAAGCGTCAGTTGAAGACATCTGTAATTTTACTAAGCTCAGTAGATCAGTCACTGCATATTAATTTGGTAAATTGTATGACGCCTAAGGACATATGGAATAAGCTGCACTTGCTGTATGGAGATATGACCGAGGATGCGAAACAGTTGGCAACAATTCTATGAATTTCGCATAAATGATGGTAAGTCTGTTGCAACGCAGTTAGAAAAATTTGAATCTATTTGTAGGAAGTTTATTGATGTGGCCGAGACAATTTCGGATGCTGCCATAATGTCGAAATTGTTGAGCAGCTTGCCGTAGAGATTTTCTGCATTTAGAATGGCATGGGAATGCACTGCTAAAGCTGAGCAGAGGAAAGATAATCTCATTGCTAGGATTATTCGTGAAGATAAACGATTGAATACTGCGGAGGAAGAGGCATCATCACTCGCATTACAAGTGATAAGTATGCAGTTAAAACATGAGAAACAATTGAAAACGGACAATTGCAAACAAGGTAAGAAAAAAAAAGATTACCGTCAAGAAAGTAGAGGAACTTAAGAAGAAATATTCGTGCAATCATTGTCATGAGATGGATCACTGGTATCGAGAGTGTAAGAAGCGTCTTGCGGATAGTAAAAATAATGAAAAGAAGAAGGATGAAGCAAAAACAAGTGAGACATCCGGATCAGCATATACAAGTGATATTTCAGCGTTCTACTCAGAAACAAAGGATAAGGATGACAATATATGGATAGCATATTCAGGTGCCAGTATGCATATGACATCTCGATGTGAATATTTTCGTGAGCTTAGACCAGTAAAAACAGTAGTTGCGTAAAAATTGCTGGAGATAAAGTATTCCCAGCAGCTGATATCGGTATAATTGACATTCAAGCAAAAATAAACAATAAACTAGTAGATCGACAACTCACTAATGTGCTTTATGTTCCGGAGTTAAAACGAAATCTGTTTTCAGTGGGTGCTGTAACTGACAGAAATTTCTCATTTCATAGCTATAGCAATCGTTGCGAAGTTCGAGAAAGCAACGGAAATCTATCTGCAGAAGGAATTCGTCATGGTTATCTTTTCCGTATGCTTTCCGACGTGAAGAAACCAGAAGAGTGTAACCTGGTGCAACAGGAGCCATTAAAACTATGGCATGAAAGATTGGGCCATATTAATGTAAAATCTATCAGAGAAACAGAAGAAGCCGGAGCAGTAGATGGAATGAAAATTAAAACTGGAAATGATTTCTTTTGTGAAGCATGTGTAATGGGTAAGCAGACTCAGAAGCCACATTTTTCAAGCAACCGGAAGAAAGCTGAGAAACCGGGAGAAATGATTCATTCCGATGTTTGTGGTCCCCTAAATGTAAAATCTCCACGAGGATCAAGATATTTTGTGTTATTTAAAGACGACTGCACTGGATATCGTACACTATATTTTTTGCAGCACAAATCTGAAGTATTTGATAGATTTAAAGAATATGAGGCTTTAGTAGTTACTCAAACTAATAATAGAATAAAAGTGTTGCGCACTGACAATGGTAAGGAGTACTTATCACAAGAATTTGGTGATTTCTTACGGAAAAAAGGAATCGTACATGAAAAATCAACACCGTACGTTCATCAACAAAACGGGCGTACGGAACGAGAGATGCGAACACTGGTTAAAAGTGCCAGATCGATGTTAATCGCGAAGAATTTGCCAGAGTATTTATGGGCAGAAGCAATTCAGACTGCATCATATGTTTTAAATCGTACTATCTCAAAACAAATGGATGGTATGACTGCTTATGAAAAATGGTTTAAGCGCAAACCAAAGATAAAACATATGAAGATATTTGGAAGTGATGCATATAAAAATGTTCCTAAAGAAAAGAGGAATAAGCTAGATCCAAAGAGTAAGAAGATGATCTTCGTGGGATATGAAGGAGACTCAACAAATTATCGATTATGGGATCCTGCAAATAAGAAGATACATGTTAGCTGCAATGTTGATTTTAATGAAGTCGTAGAAGAGTCAGATATTGTTGCTGTAAATCTAAGAAAAAAGTATTTCGTCAGTGGTCATTTGGAGATTATGATGACATGGAGCCTGAAGATCATCTTGAAGATCATCCTGAAGATTATCTTGAAAATCATCCTGAAGATCATCTTGAAGATCAATCTGAGAATCAACCTGAAGAGATTGGTGAGCAATGAAATAATGAGCAAGTCACTACTGAGAGACAGTTACGTGATCGAAGTAAAATACGTAAACCGAATCGTTATACTGAAGATGAAGGTTATGCGTTTACTGTAGACTCAGTACCGATGACATATGTGAGCGCAATTGCAAGTCGAGATAGTGATAAATGGAAAAATGCGATGTATGAGGAAATAACTGCACTTCAAGAAAATGAAACATGGACGCTTGAAGAACTACCCAAGGGACAGAGAGCTATTGGATAAGTGGGTGTACTGCACGAAGACTGATTCTAATGGAAATATCACGAGTTATAAGGCAAGACTCGTGGCACGAGGTTTTGTACAACGTCAAGGAATTGATTACTTCGATACCTTTGCACCGCTGGTACGTTACGAATCCATCCGAATGCTCTTGGCTATCGCAGCTAAGGAAGATTACGAAATTGCACAGTTTGATGTAAAGACTGCGTTTTCATACGGTTCTTTAAAGGAGATAATTTATATGGAACAACCGCGAGGTTTTGAGGAAGACAAAACTTAATGCAGTTTGTAAACTAAATAAGAGTCTGTACGGTCTCCAACAATCTCCACGCGTGTGGAATTCAAAATTTGTTGAATTCTTGAAATGTTTTAATTTTAATCAAATAGAAAGTGATCATTGTGTATTTTATGGTAAAGTAAATAGAGTAAATGTTTACCTAGCGCTTTATGTAGACGAAAGCTTAGAAGAAAGGTTTCAAATAACAGTGGGAGATGCTAAACAGTTTGTAGGTATGGAAATTGAACGTAATCGTCAAAACCGTACTATAAAAATCGGACAGAAAATTTGTATTCAAAAATTGCTTGAAAGATTTAGATTAGAAGAGGCTAATTCAGTTAGTGTTCCAGCTGAACCTGGAATGCATTTGAAGAAAATTCAGTGTTCGAAATATGAGAAAAAAAAGGAACAGATGGAGAATATTGATTCCCATTTATTTGCGGCAAGAGTTAGTCGACCTGATATAGAATATGTAGTAAATCAAGCTAGTCAGTTTTTAAATGATTACAGTGACAAACATTGGAAGGCAGTTAAAAGAATTTTTCGATATTTAAAAGGAACCATAGATTACGGAATTGTTTACGGATGCAATGAGATTAATTGTGATTTAGTAGGGTATACAGATGCAGATTATGCAGGATGTCTTGATACGCGAAAGTCTACTAGTGGATTTATATTTTTGTTAAATGGCGGCGCAATTACATGGTCAGAAACAGCGTGTAGTTGCACTTTCCACAACTGAGGCAGAATACATTGCCTTAGCTACAGGTACCAAAGATGCAATATGGTTAAGTCGTATTATATCTGAGTTAGGTTTTAAATGCGATATAGCTCCTACATATGTTGATAATCAATCAGCGATTAGATTAGCAGGAAATTCTGAATATCATAAGAAAACCAAACATATAGATGTGCGTTATCACTTTGTGTGAGAGGTATATGAGCGTGGCGATATAGATATAAGATATGTAGAAACAAAATTACAACTAGCAGACATTCTTACAAAGCCGTTAGCAAAACAACAGTTTAATAATTTAAGAAGTATGATAGGTGTATTAAACGAACCTAAATAAGTGGGAGTGTTAAAGAAATAGTATTTAGGTCATTATATACTGTTTTTTAATTTTTTAAAATTATGCCGCGCTTTGTCTTTTTTTGTGTGGTGTATCTGTTCTCGCGCAGACTTACCGTTTTTATGTGCATGCGTTGTGTTATATATTTTTTTCTTCTTTCTTTACCATCTCGTGTTTTTTTTTAAGTTGTATGCACTACACTTGTTCTTTTATTATATTCACAATAATAATTCAATATCAAAGATAACAAGTGTGTTGGTATTTATTCAGTAAATCATTGAATAAAAGAAAAATCCAATAAATACAAGATTATCTTTCTGAAAAACAATATGTTCATGTATACACTCCAATGTAATTGTAAAGTTGATAAATCGGTTAAGAACAAAATGTTATAAGATTTTTTTGTGATATAATATGTATAATAATATATATATTACATATTACAATATGCCACATTTGGATATAATATGCCAAAGCACTGTCTTCGCTGATGTATTCACTCACTGTATAGCGATACAAATGTTTACTCAATCTTCTAACACATCAACAATCTGAAATCATTAATGCATCAACAGGCACTGCAAGTTAGTGAAGAAGCGTTGATCATTTCATTACAGATCACAAAATTCTATTAGCGGAGACTATAATATTTAACTCTCGCTTAAAAGATTCTCGTGCTTTGTAAATGAATTTCTTTCTGACATTCGATGCAAACTGAATCCCTGCAAATTAATATTCACCTATTATTTTCATCTGCTTAAAATCAAAATAAACATGATATAATGTTAATAAACAGAGTGACATTAAGATCTCGTTAATACAGCGATTTTACCAGTACAATTGTCATCATCATAATTCAATCTTCCTTTAGGTTGAATAAACAGTCAGAAAACACAATACTTAATAACATTACCTCAGAGGCCGAAGGCCCCCCTGGCACCCCCCCGTGTGTGTGTTTGTGTGTATGTATGTATGCGCGCGCGTGCTTCCTGTCCATGCATATACTTTGGTATATTTCAAACTTTTTTTGTTAATAACTTTTTAATCTCGTGTTTTTTTTTAAGTTGTATGCACTACACTTGTTCTTTTATTATATTCACAATAATAATTCAATATCAAAGATAACAAGTGTGTTGGTATTTATTCAGTAAATCATTGAATAAAAGAAAAATCCAATAAATACAAGATTATCTTTCTGAAAAACAATATGTTCATGTATACACTCCAATGTAATTGTAAACTTGATAAATTGGTTAAGAACAAAATGTTATAATATTTTTTTTGTGATGCAGATAATATGCATATATAATATGTGTTATAATATATATATTACAATATGCCACATTTGGATATAATATGCCAAAGCACTGTCTTCGCTGATGTATTCACTCACTGTATAGCGATACAAATGTTTACTCAATCTTCTAACACATCAACAATCTGAAATCATTAATGCATCAACAGGCACTGCAAGTTAGTGAAGAAGCGTTGATCATTTCATTACATATCACAAGATTCTATTAGCGGAGACTATAATATTGAACTCTCGCTTAAAAGATTCTCGTGCTTTGTAAT
>NW_021853706.1:35592-49110 GCF_003651465.1 Formica exsecta
ATTGGTCCAGACGGTCTTATGCTATGCATATGCAGCTATGCCAATTTGTGGGCGTTTTCCAGCAAGGTACACAGACGACACAGTGTATTACACATTATCACATGATTGGCTGTCAAATGAAGAAATTTAAAATATAGCCAATCGCGTGATAATGTATAGTACATTGTGTCGTCTGTGTACCTTGCTGGAAAACGCCCTATATTATGAAAGATTTACAGATGTTTACAAATTTTGGAGGACACATGAATCATAAAATAATCCTTGCAACTTTTTCACGTTCCAAAAACTATAAAAAAAAATGTAAGTTTTTTCTATCCATGCCTTAAGTTCAGACTATACCTCCTATCAAAATTTCATAGAATTTCAAAAAACAAGAAGCCATCACAAAACGTACTCTCAAGTCAGCTAAAAGAAAGAGCTGGAAATCTTTCTGCCTATCATTAACCAATCAAACTCCCATCTCCTACATCTGGAACATGATAAAACGTTTCAAAAAAAGACATCTCGGCACACACATAGCCGTAAGCCGCGGGACCCGTTTCTGGCATCACTGCCTCGCTTTACAAAGTACATGCTACATTGTAAAGCGAGGCAGTGATGCCAGAAACGGGTTCCGCGGCTCACGGCTCAACAATGAAAGGGGTAACGCACACAAGCGCGAGCCGCGTATATGTGGCACATGTACGCGGTTCGCGCTTATGTGTGTTACCCCTTCCATTGCTGAGCCGTGAGCCGCGGGACCCGTTTCTGGCATCACTGGTTCCGCTGTTTTCAGTACGCCGGAGTTTGGTTCCTACAGTCCCATGGAGCGGATTACGCGAAGCGGATCCAGCGGATCGCCAATCACGGAGTTGTTCCGATAGATCTCTTTCAAAGATTATGTCGAAGCACTCCTGTGATTAGCGATCCGCTGGATCCGCTTCCGCGTAATCCGCTCCATGGGACTGTAGGAACCAAACTCCGGCGTACTGAAAACAGCGGAACCAGTGATGCCAGAAACGGGTCCCGCGTCTCACGGCTCAGCAATGGAAGGGGTAACGCACACAAGCGCGAACCGCGTACATGTGCCACATATACGCGGCTCGCGCTTGTGTGCGTTACCCCTTTCATTGTTGAGCCGTAAGCCACGGGATCCGTTTCTGGCATCACTGCGTAGCACATATCGGCGGTGATTCACAATAATAATTCAATATCAAAGATAACAAGTGTGTTGGTATTTATTCAGTAAATCATTGAATAAAAGAAAAATCCAATAAATACAAGATTATCTTTCTGAAAAACAATATGTTCATGTATACACTCCAATGTAATTGTAAAGTTGATAAATCGGTTAAGAACAAAATGTTATAAGATTTTTTTGTGATATAATATGTATAATAATATATATATTACATATTACAATATGCCACATTTGGATATAATATGCCAAAGCACTGTCTTCGCTGATGTATTCACTCACTGTATAGCGATACAAATGTTTACTCAATCTTCTAACACATCAACAATCTGAAATCATTAATGCATCAACAGGCACTGCAAGTTAGTGAAGAAGCGTTGATCATTTCATTACAGATCACAAAATTCTATTAGCGGAGACTATAATATTTAACTCTCGCTTAAAAGATTCTCGTGCTTTGTAAATGAATTTCGAAGCGAGGTCCACCCTGCCTACCGGCGGGTTGAGTGCGGGAGGCGGGCCGAAGGACCCCCTTGCAACCACCCCGTGTGTGTGTGTGTCTATGTGCGCATTATCTTTCTGAAAAACAATATGTTCATGTATACACTCCAATGTAATTGTAAAGTTGATAAATCGGTTAAGAACAAAATGTTATAAGATTTTTTTGTGATATAATATGTATAATAATATATATATTACATATTACAATATGCCACATTTGGATATAATATGCCAAAGCACTGTCTTCGCTGATGTATTCACTCACTGTGTAGCGATACAAATGTTTATTCAATCTTCTAACACATCATCAATCCGAAATCATTAATGCATCAACAGGCACTGCAAGTTAGTAAAGAAGCGTTGATCATTCCATTACAGATCACAAGATTTTATTAGCGGAGACTATAATATTTAACTCTCGCTTAAAAGATTCTCGTGCTTTGTAAATGAATTTCTTTCTGACATTCGATGCAAACTGAATCCGAGCGACGATTAAATTAGAAGAAAAAGTTACTCAGAATTATGTCCTTGAGAACATATATCAAAGTCAAGGTCTTTGGACTGGGTCCCCTTTTCGCTATATTTACCCTCTTTACTACTAACAATGAAGATATAACAGAAAATACTTGCTTCTAATTATAATGTGTCTAATTACATACATCCAAAACATGTCCCATATTGCTAAAGTACCCAAGCTCTTTCATGTTAGCAAAGAATGCTTACCCAATGTAATTTCGTAGGAATAGCGGAGACTATAATATTTAACTCTCGCTTAAAAGATTCTCGTGCTTTGTAAATGGATTCCTTCCTAACATTCGATGCAAGCTGAATCCCTGCAAATTAGTATTCACCTATTACTTTCGCCTGCTTAAAATAAAAATAAATATGATGTAATATTAAGCGTGACATTAAGATCTCATTGATACAGCAATCTTAGTAGTACGATTGTCATCATCACAATTCAGTCTTCCTTTAGGTTGAATGAACAGTCAGAAAACACAATACTTAAAAACATTACCTCATACTATAGCTTACCCAATGTAATTTCGTAGGAACAGCAAAATCTCATAAACTTACAAATATGTTTGTTTCTGAAAACACATATTGAGATAATAAAACAGTGACATACGTGAGGTTAAGATATCTGTCATGTGTGCAGTAAGCAATGTAGAAAAACGCCCTGTTAGAACATCTTTATTATTTATAATTAATAGTTTTTCTGTTGTATATCTCTGTGTTTTACGTATGATATACTGTCCGTAAACAATTAATAATTGTTTTTTGTACGTACAAATCTCACGATGCCGTGACATAATACTTAAAAACATTACCTCATACTATAGTTGCACAGTAGTTATTCCAGCACTGGTATGTGTTGCATAGTCACAAAAATGCATTATTTCTAGCAGATTCCACTGTAAATAAAAAAAGATTGATTAATGACTAGAAAATTATTAGGCTTATGTTGCATATACATACTCTTAGTTGTTTTTTGTACGTAAAATCTCATGATGCCGTGACTTATGTGAAATCTTAAGTGTGAAAGAGTATAATTATTAATTATTTATAGACAGTATATTAAACGTAAAATACAGACATATAAAAAAAATTATGGTAAATATGCATATTAGGTTACACCTCACCGATGACTTTGACCTTGATATATGTTGTCAAGGACATAATCCTGAGTAACTTTTTCTTCTAATTTAATTGTCGCTCGTTGCTTATTAAAAAGTTATTAACAAAAAAAGTTTGAAATATACCAAAGTACATGCACGGACAAGAAGCACGCGCACGCGCGCGCACACACACACACACACACACACAGGGGGGGGAGCAAGGGGGGCCTTCGGCCCCTCTCCCGCACCCTCCCCGCCGGTAGGCAGGGTGGACCTCGCTTTACAACTTACAAAGGGTGCGTTCCAGGAGCACGCTTTTAGCGCTATGAGCATGCTTTGTCCTTGTTCAACTTTCCATAAATAATAAAGATAGAACACGTTTTCAGCACGTAAGCGTGCTTTTGGAACGCAGCCAAAGTACATGCTACATTGTAAAGCGGGGTCCACCCTGCCTACCGTTTCTTTATATTTCCAGAGACGAAGCTCTTTGGGTTTTTTTACTTTCCACGCAAAGCGAGGTTCAACGCAAACCTATGTGCCTAGTTTTTTTTATAATGGAGCCCACTGCGTCCACGAATATACTTTCCCATCCACACAACAATTGTGGGGCGAACTTCGCTTTGTTTTGTAAAGTATATGCGTGCACACAGTAAAGATAGAACACGTTTTCAGCACGTAAGCGTGCTTTTGGAACGCAGCCAAAGTACATGCTACATTGTAAAGCGGGGTCCACCCTGCCTACCGGCGGGGCGGATGTGGGAGGTGGGCTGAAGGCCCCCCTTGCACTCCCCCGTGTGTGTGTGCGTGTGTGCGCGCGCGCGTGCTTCCTAAAGTATTTATTATAATGTTTTAATATTACGCGCGCATATTGTTAAAATTTTTTTAACAATATTTTTTACTATAATTATGCATCCATTTATTATATTGTATATTTGCTTGAAAGTATTGCATATTTGAATTTATTACGTATTCCACTGAAACTAAATATTTCCAACAAGGTTTATGTTTGATCGGGACTGTATCCGATAGCGTCTGTGTCCGATTGCAACCATATCCCATACAGCACTGAAGCTTGTAACAACATTGCTACAACATTGCAACATTGCATATTGCAGTGTAATGTTGCAGAAATATTGCAAAGACATTACTTTACAATATAACTTTAGCAATGTTACAGCAACATTCCGAAAATATTACAAAAAAAGTATTTGATAATCGCTAGTTTATTTGTTTACCGCTATGCGGCGCATGTTGCGCTATCTATTCCGCATTTAATTTTTAGGCACGATGATTATATAAAGTTTACAAAAAGCGGCTAGTAAGATTAAAGATATAATAAATATTTTTATTAGTTTAAGTTGTATGATATGACCCGCAACACAGCGGCCTCAGACATTGGACTAAAAATTCTTTTAATAATTTCCATTCTTATATAAAATAAAAAATTTGATAATAATTTTCTAATATGCAAGATACTTCAGATTTTAATAAATAAATTTTAAGATTATATAAAAGCCTGTGTCCGATTGGGACTGTGTCCGATTGCAACAGTATGTGTCCGATTGGAATTGTGTCCAATTGGATCTGTGTCCGATCGAGCTTGTGTCCGATCGGGAAATATTGTCGTGTCCGATCGGTAATGTGCGCAATCGGGACGATCCCAACAATATTACGTCAGCTTATAAATTCCATAAATAAAAATATATATATTCAATATATCATATATATAAGTACTTTTGTTTTTCGGAGTGTGGTTGCTTTTTCATAGCGTCGGAGTATTGTGCATGCGCCACTTTCTTTCATATTCTCCGTATCATTATAGGCTGTATTCCAATATTCATTGCCAGTAGTAAAAATATATAGTATACGTGACGTAAACTATAAATTTTCTGTACTGGCAGTGAATATCGGAACGCAGCCATAATATTTTCCCAGTAAGCAAAATGTGCGCAATATGCCAGCAGATTGACAACAGAATTCCTCAGCTCTTGCTAGCAATTTGGCGTCTGTTATATCCGCATTAGGCTTATGATGTGCCAGCAGAGCCTGCTCACAGAATCTGATAGCAGATTAGTAGCAAAAACTGAGCAGGATTTGCGCGCGCGAAATCTGACAGCAGATTGATAGCAGAAACCGAGCAGAATCTGCGCAGTTTTAGGCCATTCATATAAAATGGTGCATTTAAATGGATTTAAAAAGTCTCAATCCCAAGTAGCAAAATGACGGTAAATTTTGGTCACAAAATGATCAATTAGACGTTCTAAGTTAGGTCTCATGACCCGAAAATGACATCAATAGAGTCAATATGTCACATTCATGGAACGTCATTCTCTGACGTTTGTATTAATAACTGTTGCGTTTTTTTCGGTGTTTTTTCACAATTGATCCCCGAATATAAGGAAGATAAGGCGGATAAGTTTGATAGTTTTCTCAATATACATATATTAAAATAGAATTAGAGAATAGGCGAAGGAACCAGCACGGTAATTAAGTGCAAATTTCGTTTATTATAAGTTACAAAAACAGTCGCGGACGTTTCGGTCCCTTTTTTGGACCCTCTTCAGCGCCAAAATATAAGTAAGTAAAAACGATCTATCATAACGGTTTATGGTTTAAAATATGTCTATATACATAACGCATAAAAAGGTATTAAAAAGTATTGGTACAATCGTAGAGCGTGTCAATTATATTAAAAATTTTAAACGGGACAAAGTCAAGATGGAAAAAATGATAAAATATGCGTGTCATCCGTAGGCTGTGTCCCTCTATTGTTCGTAAACCATAGAGGTGTAGGTACGTCATCCAAAGCATCCGTCAGTAAAGACGACTATTTCTTTAATGTATGCCGTGGAAGAGAACATGCCCCAGCAAACATAGATACATAACTGTAACATTGCCATAATGAAACGAAATATAACAAGTAATATAACGTATTTGTTACATGTAACATTCACGTTAGTTGTAATTTCCCACTCATACAAAATTGCAGTTATATAACATAAATATAACATGTTACTAAAATGTTATATGGTTGTTACAGTCATGTAATAATCCACCCAAGTAGCAAACTGACGTTACAATAACAGTAAATTTTTATCACAAAATGACCAATTAAACAGTCTAAGTTAGGTGTCATGAGATCCGAAAATGACGTCGATATGTCACATCCACGGGACGTCATTTTCTGACGTTTGTTTGTTTATAAATTTATATTAATAACATATTTACATGATTATTTACAAGAGTATTTACAGTGACGACTTGGTCGTTACAATATAATCCCAATATAAATTAGGCATAACAACTGTTACATTACATGTTATTCCCATGATATATAGCAGTTATATTCTGTGTTTGCTGGGTGCATATCTGAACAATTATAAACTTTAAGAGACACAAGTCTAACAGAGATATTTAGAAATGCAAAGACTTACAAAGAGATTATTAGTCCATATCATCAACGGATGTCGCATTCTTACAAGTTATCACAAATTTAAAAAGTTGAATGCGAATGTGTAGAAGTTATGAATTATAAAAATCAATACAGAATAGATCGTAAATTATGTCTAAAACATGCTCAGTAGACGCAAGTGTGACCGGTACTAGGAGATTTAAAGAGCGATTCATCAACTTATAAAATATTATTTTAACTCTTTTTTTCAAAAAATAGCTCTGTACAGGACTGCGGATGATCCTACTGATTACAAATATCACAGGTTTAACATGATTCTCTTTATTTTTTGGCCGTAATACGGGATAAGCCAAAGGCCCCCCTTGCGCCTCCCCTGTGTGTGTGTGTGTGTCGTTGACGTTACAATTATTGTGAACGAATAGAAGCTTGTTTCAATATTATGGCAACTATGTATCAAATATCTGAATAATACAGACTGAATTATATAAACCTACTTAGTTCATTGTAATTCTCTATCATTTCCTTTTCGTTTTTTGATGTAAAAGTTGATAATTCATGCAAAAATGTGTGCAGTTTTATGTCCCAAGCATCAGTCAGTCACTATCTTTAATTGTTCATAACTTTGTAGTAAACAACGAGCGACGATTAAATTAGAAGAAAAAGTTACTCAGAATTATGTCCTTGACAACATATATCAAGGTCATTGAAATCGGTGAGGTCGCCCTTAATCTTAAGTTTTACCATGAAACGATGTAGTTTATTTAAACTAACGTAAGAAAGTCTGACATCCAAACCCTTCGTTATATTCTTGAATCGCTCGGAGATGGATGGGACATATGGGACCGTAAAAATTTTTTTTTCCTCCTCTAGCATCATCAGTCCTATCAAAGAAGTTATGATTGTTTTTATTGTGATTAATGAATAAATATTTAAGTCTATCTTGAAGAGTCATGAATATAAAATCTAATGGGTAGTTGTTGTCAAGTAAGATGTTAATAATAAAATTTAGATTTTTTTGATGACAACGAGGATGAGAGAGCAAAAAAACTTTATCAACCAGGCCTATAATAGTACCTCTTTTTTGGCACAAAGGATGCTGTGAAAGGAAATTAAGGTATCTTCCAGAAAATGTAGGCTTGTGCTACCAGTCAAAAGTCAAACGGTTATTATTTAAAATTATAGTGACGTCCAAGAAATCGAGTTTATTATCATCTCCTATCTTCATCGTGAATTGTAATCTTGAGTGGAAAGAGTTAAAAATACTCAAGATATGTTCAAAAGCCGAAGACTAAAGCTATCGTACGTCGGCCAAACGAGTAGACAATTACAAACGAAAATCAACGAACACTGCAATCACATTCAACGAAATACATCGGTTCATTCCGTTATTACGGATCATAGATTGCATTTTAATCATGAATTTAAATGGAACGATGTTAGAATATTGGATAGAGAGCCATATTATAATAAACATCTGATATCTGAAATGCTTTTCTCTAAAAGACAAGATAATAGTTTAAATTTGCAGACTGATACTGAGTGCCTGCATGAGGCGTATGTCAACGCAATAGACAGACTCCCGAAAGTTTGTCTTCCGATTTCCAATGTTTGTATACAATGCCCTAGACATCACAGACATTATATTTATTTGTATTTGAATCGCTCTTTAAATCTCCTAGTACTGGTCGCACTTGCGTCTACTGAGCATATATTAGACATAATTACGATCTATTCTGTATTGATTTTTATAATTCATAGCTTCTACACACTTGCATTCAACTTTTTAAATTTGTGACAACTTGTAAGAATGCGACATCCGTTGATGATGTGGACTAGTAATCCATCTCTTTGTAAGTCTTTGCATTTCTAAATATCTCTGTTAGGCTTGTGTCTCTAATAGTTTATAATTGTTCAGATATGCATGTTCTCTTCCATGGCATACATTAAATAGTCGTCTGTACTGACGGATGCTTTGGATGACGTACCTACACCTCTATGGTTTACGAACAATGGAAGGACACAGCCTACGGATGATATGCATATTTTATAATTTTTTCCATCTTGACTTTGTCCCGTTAAAAATTTTTAATATAACTGACACGCTCTACGATTGTACCACATACTTTTTTATACCTTTCTATACGTTATGTATATAGACATATTTTAAATCATAAACCGTTATGATAAATCGTTTTTGCTTATTTATATTTTTGCGCTGAAGAGGGTCTAAAAAGGGACCGGAACGTCCGCAAATATTTTTGTAACTTATAATAAACGAAATTTGCACTTAATTACCGTGCTGGTTCCTTCGCCTATTCTCTAATTCTATTTTAACATTATTGGAACCTTTAAATATCTATATCATTTTCAATATATATTTTCGTGATTACAACGTATTATCCTTACACAAGCTTACGCAGGAAGAAGGTCGAAACGAGAGCCTCACCACGCACGCACACACGGATTTCGCATTCCCTTCCAACTCGCAAAACCACGCACGCACACGCACTCCTTCATTCTCAAGCGCGCATGATTTCTGAATGCTTCAGCGCGCTACCACATGCGAATAATATAACATCTCTTCCTTCTGTTGACAAAAATCTACTTCAAAAATAAAAAATTTCCCTATTTAAAAATTACATTATCTGTTAGACGCGTGGGGGCTCGACGTTCTCTAATCGATATGTTTTCGCTTAATCCGGGTGGTTCATTCTCCTCTGGAACCGTGACCGACGCATTATTATCTACACTCCCCTCTACGTACTCATTTGCAATCGATGCGTTCTCGGAAACAGATCTCTCTCTCTCCTCGGTTTGTTCCCTGATATTTTCGTCTAAATCTACGTTTAGTTTTTTTGCATTAACATTACTACAAATATCAGGAATTACTTCTTTAGTTTGAGCGTCTTCGTAGTCGGAATATGAGCGATCTTTTGGTCTTTTATGACTTTGGTTCCGATTGATCTCATTTGATTTACATGGCGCTTCTACACATTTCCATTTTCCAAATTAACATAATAATGTAATTTTCCCAATCTTTGGATCCCTGTGCCGAAACGCCATTTACAATTTTTACTTAAATAATCGCCACATGCTACTCTTTCTTCCTGTTTGAAGAATCTTATAATTATATCGCTTTCATTTGTGTTGGGCTTGCTTATGTTATTTTTTTTGGCAACATTAAATCAAATCTGTTACGCAAATTTATTTCCAAACATCATTTCTGATGTGCTTTTTCCTGTCTGTTGATGAGGCATTAAACGATAATTAAAAAGTACTTTTTGCAGATTTGCTTTGATGTTATCGCCGTTGCTGTTTAATTTACGCAACGCTTGTTTTAGTGTTTGAACGAAACATTCAGCAAGTCCATTTGTAGATGGATTATAAGGTGCAGTTCGCTTGTGAATAATTCCGTTTTCATTTAAGAAATTTTGGAATTCGCCTGAAATAAAAGTTCTACCATTATCACTTACTAAAACACGTGACAGTCCAAAAGCAATAAATATATTACGGCATTTTCCAATTGTTTCTTTAGCTGTTATATTACGCATGAGATGCACCTCTGGCCATTTTGTAAAAGCGTTAATTAATACTAAGAAATTATGACCTATAAATGGTCCTGCAAAGTCTACGTGAACTCGCTCAAAAAGTTCTGTGGTTGCTTCCTACTGATGTCCTTTTTGAGCAGGTGGATTATTTTGAAATAAACTACACGCTCTACAATTTTTTGTGATCGATTCTATATCTTTATCAATATTTTTCCACCAACAATAACATTTAGCCAAGTTTTTTATTTTGACTGTGCCAAAATGTCCAGAGTGCAGTTCTTTTAAAATTTTACTTTGCAATGACATGATTACTGCTCTTTCCTTTCTGAAAATAATATCATCTTTCAAAGAGAATTCCTTGTTTCTCAATTTTAAATCCTCTAAATATCCTCCTGTTTTTAAGATTTTTACTATTTTTGATAACGCTGTATCTTTTTGAGTTTCTATCTCTAATGGCTTCTGCACACAGGACGCGGAAACGCTCGCCGCGCGGCAACAGACGACGCGGTAGCCAATCAATTTTTCGCTCCAATGGAAAAGTTGTAAGTTGATTGGCTACCACGTCGCCTTTTGCCGCGCGGCAAGCGTTTCCGCGTCGTGTGTGCAGAAGCCATAATTCTTTCGCAGTGACGGGTAAGGTTTTAAAATTTTCCAATAAGTAAATGTCGATTAAATCGGATTCATGCTGTTTAGTTTCTCGAATAGGCAATCGAGATAAACAGTCCGCATTTCCGTAGTCCGCTGATTTTCTATACTTAATATTGAAATTGAACGCTCTTAAGAATATAGAATAGTGTTGCATTCGCATCGCGCTATATGTTAGTAAACTTTTCTGCGGGTTAAAAATTTGCATTAATGGCCTATGATCACCCAGACAGCACAAAACGTCCTCAGGATCATCCTGAATATGTCCAGGATGGTTCAGGATATTTGTAGGATGTTTTAAGATATTATCATAAATATATTTTATGAAAATTTAATATGCATACATGATTACTTTCGGTTATGTAGGCTATTTAATATAATTTAGAAATTTTAAGTATTGTAATAAGTATTAATGTCCTATAAATGTCCATTGGATAACCCCTGGATGTCTGTAGGATACCTGCCCTGTCTATTATATTGAATGTCCTTTGGATTTCCAGAGGACATATACATGTGCAATTAATTGTTAACATTAATTTCGTTTAATATTAATAATTGAATTTGATGCGCACATTTTCACATATTCAAAATTATTATTTATTTAATAATTTATGAGAAATGTTACTATGCGCAACATTCCAAAAACCTTACAAAAAATAGTATTCAACCGCTAGTTAGTTTGTTTACCGCTATGCGAAGCGCAAACTCGTATTTGAGATTTGGTCATGAGAATTATATAAAGCTTGCAAAGAGCAACTAACAGGAAATTAAAAATATAATTATTTTTTATCAGTTCAATTTCTGATGCAATCCCAACATAAGGAATTCAGATATTGGATTGTTTTGAAAATATTACACGACTCAAACCCGGAAGCCAAACCTAAAATATTCATGTACAGCACGAAAACCTCAAATATTAAAGAACGTGAACTATTTTTAGTATTAGATTTTTAGTATTGGCAGTAAATAACAGAACGCAATCTTAATTTATATTTAAATTTTAGAATTTGTTCCTTTTAACGTATGAAAAATATCCCTAACATATCCTATAGAAGCGTCGTGTGTGCAGAAGCCATAATTCTTTCGCAGTGACGGGTAAGGTTTTAAAATTTTCCAATAAGTAAATGTCGATTAAATCGGATTCATGCTGTTTAGTTTCTCGAATAGGCAATCGAGATAAACAGTCCGCATTTCCGTAGTCCGCTGATTTTCTATACTTAATATTGAAATTGAACGCTCTTAAGAATATAGAATAGTGTTGCATTCGCATCGCGCTATATGTTAGTAAACTTTTCTGCGGGTTAAAAATTTGCATTAATGGCCTATGATCACCCAGACAGCACAAAACGTCCTCAGGATCATCCTGAATATGTCCAGGATGGTTCAGGATATTTGTAGGATGTTTTAAGATATTATTATAAATATATTTTATGAAAATTTAATATGCATACATGATTAGTTACAAATATAAAACGGTTTCCATATAAATATTGCAATATTGGTGAAACTTTTTAATCCCGAAAATGATCGCATACGCTTCTTTGTCAATTTGCGAATATTTCTTTTGCGTTTTGGTTAAAGATTGAGATGCATATTGAATTGGTCGCTCTGACCCATCCGGGTACACGTGCGACAACACAGCGCCAACTCCGTATTGTCTAGCATCGGCAGCCAAGACAAGAGGCAATGTTGAATCATAATATGCAAGAAAACTTTTACTTTGAAATCGTTCTTTGATTTTTTTAAAAGCCCGGTCACACTCTCTAGACCAGAAATAATTTGTATTTGATCGCAACAACCGATTTAACAGATGAATCGAAGTGCTCAAATTTTTTATAAATCTACTGTAGTAGTTAATTAATCCTAGGAAAGCTCTGACCTCAGTTGCATTTCTAGGTCTTGACATATTTTGAATTGCATCTATTTTACTCTGCTCTTTATGGATTCTATTTTTATCAATTACATAACCGCAATACTGTTTTTTTATTTTTGAAAAATTCACATTTTTCTAGGTTTATGTTAACATTAAATTTTGCCAATCTTTGAAAAACTTTTTCCAGATGCTCAAAATGTTTTTTTTCATAGCGCCCTGCAATTTTAAGGCTCCTGAGTAATCGCCGCGGCCATATTGGAATGATGACGTCAGAAGCGAGAAATGACACGCTGAGAATTCTTGCGTGCCATTTTTAAATAAAAAGATATTTTAAAGAAACAAGACTACAGATCGCTTTAGTATACTCGTAAAATTATCCGAAAACTAAGCTTTTCCTTTGACAATTAATAAATAACCGTAAAATGAGTGTCAAAGTAAGCCTAGTAATACGGGAAAACATGTAGTTTGACAGCTGTCGAAAGAAGTGGAAAATGTTCTTTTTACATAATACTTTTCTTGCTAAGCTTAGTTTTCGGACAATTTTATAAGTTTCACGAATACGTTACACATCACAAAACTAGCATAAAGCGAATAATTACGAAATGGCACGCAAGAATAATTTGGGCTGTCAAAACGTCACTTTTCACGCCTCATAGTTCATCGATTTGCAACGTGAGGCGCTGCATAAAAATTCTGACATGTGGGTAACATGCTGGTAACTTGTAGCTAACATATAACATATA
>NW_021853706.1:49824-57524 GCF_003651465.1 Formica exsecta
TCCCTTCCGAAAGGGCAAATTAAAAAAAAAATGTTAGTTAAATTAATTTTATTTTACATGAATAAATATTTGTTGCTAGATTGTATAAAAAAAGAATGAGAAAAAGAGTGGCAGGGACAAGAATTGAACCCGGGTTGGATGCGTGATAGTCACGCGCTTAATGCCCGAGCTAGCCTTTTCGATAATTGATATAACGGAGCCAGATATAAGAAAAGCCATATTGTTTAAATCATTTTCTTGGAAATGGTTGAGCATTGCATTAGAGTATTGTGCTATCACATTTGTGATACACACGTTCCTGAGACTAAGCAATGCGCTCCTTAGTTACGATTTACGATGCGGCGATGCGTTGCTAAGGAGCGAGGGGTAAGAGGGGAGCAGTGAGCAGTAGGCGTGAGCTAAAAAATCCAGCCGAAAGTTACAAATAAATCCCAGTTCACTTATATGGTAAGTCGTTGGACAGGGTTCTTATTCCTACCGCAACATTTTTATTCTCATGTCGCTACCGTCAACTCAGAGTTTCACGGCGACTACTCAGGAGCCTTAATGTCGTCTAAAAAGACTGTAACGCCAGGAATACCACTTAAAATATTTTCAATAATTCTTTGCCAAATAGCTGGTGCCGACGCTACTCCGTACATTAATCTATTACACCGGTACAGTCCTTTATGTGTATTAATTGTAGGAATTTCTTTATCCTCTTCAGTCACTTCTAACTGTAGATAGGCTTGCTAGAAAATTCGTCCGCCCGCCATAGATGCAAACAATTCATCGACCGTAGGCAACGAGTGATCATCAACAATTAAATTTGGATTAATTGTAATACTGAAATCTCCGCAAATTTTAATACGATTATTCTTTTTCAAAACTGGGACAATCGGCGTTGTGCAACGAGACGACGGTACCTTCTCCAAAACTCCCGTTTCTTTTAAATCTAGTAATTCTTTTTCTACTAGAGGCAAAATTCTGAAAGGCACCGGGCGATTTTTTACAAAGACAGGTTTCGCTCCTGTTTTCAGATTCAAACGAGCTTTTACATTTTTAATACTAGCGAGATTTTTATGCGTTACGCTTTTGTATTTTTGGAGTAATAAATCCAATTTTGTTTGACGCGATATTTCTACCGAATTTACGCAATCTATTTCTTCTAAGCTTGTTCTTAAATTTCTTAGTTTCTGCAGTTAGTTTATCCATTCTCGCCCGAGCAACGGCTCTCTAAACATTTACTACAAATAAATTCAAATTTTTAAAATCTTTCACATCTTTAACTCTGACCGTAATATAACCTCGCGGGGTTAGATTTGGTTTACAATATGTTCGCAATCCTAGGTGCGTTTTCTTTAAAAGTAAATCAGGAAATTCGCGCTCAATAAACTTTGACTAACCAACGAAACAACTGCATATCTACCTCAAATTTAATTAGCTTGCCTTCCAAACTGAGGGAGACTCGATATTTCCTCCGACATCCAGTACGCTCAATATCCTGGGCTACTCCCTCAACTTTTGAAACTTCGTCGACCACAATAGTTGTCCCTGTCTTCTTACAGACGCGTTTTAAATGCCCGAAACCGCCACATCCAGCGCATTTAATATCTTTAGGTAGCGTACATTTAGAGGCTAAATGGTCGCGACCGCACCTATAACAGATGATGAAATAAAAGAGGTAAAAATAAAGTCCAGGTTAAAGCTTTTTTAATGTAAACATGTATTACAGACAGCGGGCAAAGAAATTAATAAAACAAAGGAAGAACATAAACTGTTACTATATAAATAACATGTATAGCAACGCCTATGCCGCTTAGATCGAAATGTTGCGACCCGCGATATGTAAATGATTCAAACTGTATTAAGCGTTACTTATTCCAACACTCCTTCTCGCTTTAGCCAGTTTGAATTATTTAATTCCTAAACGACCCGTCAATTCCAAAAAACGTTCCTTAGCTAACGGCTTTGTCAATAGGTCAGCTAACATTACATTAGACGGACAATATCGTACATCTATTATCTTCTTCTCTCGTAAATCTCGAATTTGGTGATAACGTACATGGATATGTTTAGTGCGTGCTTCACACCGATCTGATTCAATTAAATGTATACATCCCTGGTTATCTTCATTAATGATGATTGGACCTTCCACAGGAATATTCATGTCTTTTAACAGTTGTCGGAGCCATAACAATTCTTTACTTGGATGTGACGCTGCGATGTATTCAGCTTCCGTCGATGACATGGCTACTGTTGTCTGTTTACGGCTCGACCAAGCTACAGTTCCGTTCCCAAGACGAAAGACATAACCATTGGTTGACTTCCTATCAGTTTTATCTCCGGCCCAATCTGCATCCACAAAACATTCCAGTTTCGCTTCACCAAAAAAAGACAACTTCAATTTCTGGTCAATTGTGGACGCGAGATAATGCATTATTCGCTTAACTGTCTTCTAGTCTCGTTCTGTAGGGTTTTCTACGCAGCGGCACAAAATACCTATCGCCAGAGCAATATCTGGTCTTGATACAGTGGCGATATATAACAACGATCCAATGGACTTCCTGTAAAGAGAATTATTTGGTAATTTTGTACTATTATCTGCTTCTGAGCTCAAAAAACTTGTTTCCATTGGTGTAGCTATGTCCCTGAAAATCTCTGCTTACTTTCTGAATTATCTCTGCAGATGTGCCAGTTACTAAAAGATCATCAATATAAAGCAATATATTATATTATTAGCTTTTTCTTTTCTTGTATATAGGCACTGGTCAGCATTTCCCAGTTGGAAACCTATCTGAGCGAGCGTCTCATTAGCCCTTTTGTTCCATGCGCATGCTGATTGCTTGAGTCCGTAAAGACTCTTCCGTAATCTCAAGACTTTGGATTCGTGTCCTCGCTTCTGAAAACCTGGTGGTTGTTCCAAGTAAATCTCTTCTTCAAGTTTGCCGTTTAAGAACGCGCTCTTCACATCTAAATGGTGAACATGCAATCCCTTGTGAGCTGCTACAAAAAGTAAAATACGAATGGTTTCATGTTTAACCACAGATGCAAATGTCTCATCATAATCCTCTCCATAAGATTGAGAGAAACCTCTAGCTACCAGGCGAGCCTTGTAAGTATGGACTCGACCCTCACTATCTAATTTAGCCTTGAAGACCCACTTGCAGGTGATAGTCTTCTTTCCTAATGGAAGATTAGTTAGCTCCCGCTGAGAGATTTCATTTCCTCCTCGGCGACAGTAATTCTGCCGTTCTTGTAGTGGTAGTTGTAGCATTTTTGTCCATGACTCTGGTTCCTTGACTATGTTTGTTTGCACTTTGTAAACAAGCCTTTGTGGAGGCACATCTTTATTTTCTCGTTGTGATACCTGTCTTCTTGATATTTCTGGTGCAATCGATGACGGCATTTCATACTTTCCATCAGATGTATTGCTCTCAGTTTCTTCTTCTGGTCTTGATGCGTCCTCGTGGATTATCTCTGGCATCTCATAATCGAACGATTTATTCCATTGTTATCTGCTCCTTTTCTTTGTGAAGACTGATGCAAACTAGATTGATTTACATCATGTTCTATTATTCTTACGGAACGACTGATCCAAATCCGATTTGTACTTGGATCCAAAATTCGGTAGACTTTGGTGTTTCCGTCGTAACCAACAAGTACACCTCCTTCAGCCTTGTCATCCCATTTTTTGCGTTTTTGTTTAAGAATGAGCGAATAAACCTTTGATCCAAATACTCGAATGTGATTAATATCCGGTTTTTCGCCAGTGAATAATTTGACAGGGGTTCTATTGATATTTCGACTTGTCATCCGATTTTGCAAATATGTTGCTATTAAAATTGCTTCTCCAAAACGTTGCGTTCAAAAACGATTGTCTAGATTAGGATCTAAAACCATGCACTTCGCAGTTTCTGTCAGAGATCTATTCTTTTGTTCTGCAACGTCATTTTGCTGTGGAGTATACACCACTGTGAGCTGATGCTGTATTTCTTCTTTCCGGAAAAATTTCGTTAATTCATATGAAACATATTCTCTGCCGTTGTCTGTGCGTAAAACAATAGGTTTCCTACCAAATTTTGTGGACACTGCAGCAATATATTACTTTATGTCGCCTGGAACCTCATCCTTTGATTTCAACAAACACACCACTGTAAAACGAGAATAGTCATCAATAAGAGTCAAAAAATATCTGTTACCGTTTGGAGTAGCTATTTGCATTAGTCCACATAAATCTGAGTGAATTAGTCTCATTGGTTCTTTCTCTCTTTGTCTGCTTTCTGAGAATTTTGCTTGAGCCGATTTTCCTTTAATGCAGTGTTCACAGATGGGAGAGGCTCACTTGCGCACAGTACAATTAGACACGTTACAATTGCACACTGTGATATTAGACACATAAAGTTGCGCACCGTTCAATTGGACACATTTCACTTGCGCACAGTTCGTTTGGACACATTTCATTTGCGCACCGTTCAATTGGACACGTTGCTTTTGGACACAACACATGTTTTTTTATAATTTGGAATACATACACACGCAAGTATAATTTTAAAATTTTTTGACATTTATTATTAACTTTATTTGGTACAGATTATCTCATCAGAACACGGAGTTACCATGATTCCTGTTGCCAATTCTTCATTTATCAAACGTTTTATTGCAACTGGATCCCTGTGACCTAAACGACGATGCCAATGATGGATGTTGCCGCGTTTGCAACTCGAGTTAAAGCCTCTATTTCTGCTGTTCTTAATTTAAACATATTTCCATCGTTGTCCGCTTTTGCAATAACTTGTCGTTCTCGATAGAAAGTGCAGGTATCTCCCTTGAACACCACTCGATGGCCTAGTTCAGTTATTCTCCGTACTGAAAGTAATCCATTATCAAGTTGAGGAACATAGAGCATATTCTTCAGTTCTATCATCTGAACACGATTGTTTGAAATCTTGCAGGCTAAACGACCATCTCCGATTCCAGTTGCCTGAACCGAAGAACCATCAGCAAGAAATATTGTAGTAATAGTTTCCTGCAATACTGAGAAAAATGCCTGTTCGTTTATCATGTGATTCGTTGCACCGGAATCAATGTACCACATTCCAGTCTTAACTGCTCGGGCTTCCTCGCACACGTTGAATGTAATATGATCACTTTGAACATCAACCTTTTGCTGCCGAAGATTTACCTGGTTTTGTATTTGTACTTCTCTGCTGCTGTGATTTCTTAAAAGAAAAACAATCAGCCTTGACATGACCTGGTTTGCTACAAAAGAAACATGTTCGCGTCTCTTTGATATCTCTTTTGCCAATTCTTTTACCTTTTTCGCCCTTGTTAAGATTGCGGTGACTATTACTACCTTTGTTAGGAGCCACAACTGCCGACAGAAGTGCCACTTCCGGACTATTTTCATTTGACTCACCACTTTCGATACGTCTCTGATATTCATCCAACATTTTTCCGGTTACGTATTCCACTGTTAAATCTGCTTCGTCCCTTCCCTCAAGTGCTGTGACAAAACCTGCATAAGATTCAGGAAGACTGACTAGTAGAACTGCGACAATTTCTTCATCCTCAAGGGGCTTTCCTGATCCGCGTAGCAATCCGACCACCTCCATAATTGAGTCAATGTGATTACACATAGATCCACCACGATAATGAATGCTATATTATTTTCTTCGTAGATACAACCTGCTGCCAAATGTTGAACGTTCGTACTTTTTAGAAAGCGCCTGCCATACGTCAAATGCATTATCAAAATGTGCAAAATGTATCAATTGATTGTCCTCTACACTCAGTGTTATACACGCCATGGCTTTGTTGTTGCGCTTTGTCCATGCATCATTAACTTGTACGGGTTTTGGTTCGTTTACAATGTCCCATAAATCGTCACGTATTAATATTGCTCGTACTTTAGTTTTCCAGAAAACATAGTTTCCTCCATTCAACAAAGGAATATTAAATTTTAGATTGTCTTGTGCCATCTTTAGTAGAACAGTCAGCCTGATGTTTGCCTTGCAAAAAACACGAACACACAGTACGACCAATAAAATACGACCAATAAAAAACTCTTTTCCTCTTTCTTTTTCACTGCCACAATTTTATCAATACTGGACCCATAACCTGATGAAATGAAAGAGGTAAAAATAAACTCCAGGTTAAAGCTTTTTTAATGCAAACATGTATTACAGATAGCGGGCGAAGAAATTAATGAAACAAAGAAACAACATAAACTGTTACCATATAAATAACATGTATAGCAACACCTATGCCGCTTAGATCAAAATGCCGCGACCCGCGATATGTAAATGATTCAAACTGTATTAAGCGTTACTTATTCCAACAACGAATAATATTATTATTATGCTTTTCGACACTTCGCTCGTGCCGGCCCCTAATTGAGTTTTTTGAAAAATCACTCCTGCGGTTGCCGCTTGATGATTTCTGCGATGAAGCCTTCCTCGTCGAACCCGTGGAATTCGGTCGCGAAGAATTGTGCTCCTGTCCTGTGCCTTTGCGGATGTTACGTTTGTCCGCGCCGACATAGTCGATGGCTGCCGCAATCTCAGCCTTCAGTTTTGATACTTCTTGTTCCGCCAACTCCATCATGGTGGCAGTTTTCAAAGCTTTTTCCATCGTTAGATCAGCAACTTCAAATAACCTTGACTGGATCCGTTGGTTTCGTAGCCCAAAAACAAATTAGTTTCTTAAGGCTGTTTGTAAATACGAGCCAAATTTACAATGACTCGACAACTTTTGCAACGCTGCCATAAATTACTGTGCGTTCTCGTCTTCGCGGTGTTTCCTTTGATGGAAAGCATAGTTTTCCGTGATTTCAAGGGATTCAGGCAAGTAAAGTTCACTTAACTTCGTCTTAAGTTGCTCGTACGTCCTTTCGTACAGATCTTCTGGATCGAACTTATCACATAAAATTCCAAAAGCCATTACGCCAATATAATATAATAAATATGCTATCTTCTCCGTATCATCAACGATGTGGAACACTCGAAAAGCACCCTCCGTTGTACCCATCGCTTCCAAGGTTGTCGGTCGGGGTCGAATATTTCAATTTGCAATGAGTTTTGCACGAACACGCTCCCTAGATTGGCGTACTTCTACTCCGCGATCCGCCCATAGTCGTCATTTTCCAAGAATATTAACTCGCTTATATCCTCCCCCAGCAATTGATGTCTTTGAATTCCGATCTTCAAGAACGTTCTAACCGCTGCTATCCCGCAGGCCGGCTCCGAATTTTCGGGCGCCGTAATAACACGCGCTCACCTCGTGTAACGGAGTTTTTATTTCAATCACACATATTTCGGGGATCCCATCCTCGTTGCCGCTGCTGTGTTTTCTTCGGAGTTCTTCTCACAATCGATCCCCGAATATAAGGAAAATAAGGCGGATAAGCTGTCTCAATATTTTCGTGATTACAACGTGTTATCCTTACACAAGTTTACGCAGGAAGAAGGTCGAAACGAGAGCTTTATCACGCACGCACACACGGATTTCGCATCCCCTTCCAACTCGCAAAACCATGCGCATGCACTCCTTCACTCTCAAGCGCGCGTGACTCCTGAACGCCTCTACCACATATGAATAATATAACAATAACATAAATATATAATATTAATAAAATATAGACATATATTAATGATATATATAAATAGAGAAATTTAAATAATTTAATTTATAAAATTAAAGATTTTATTTATATGGAAGTT
>NW_021853706.1:58070-59783 GCF_003651465.1 Formica exsecta
TTATATTCTGGTGTTATATTGCATAAATAAGAGACAGTTATATAATCCCAATATAAATTAGGTATAACAAATGTTACATTACATGTTACCCCTATGTTACATAGCAATTATATTCTGGTGTTATATTGCATAAATAAGAGACAGTTATATAATCCCAATATAAATTAGGTATAACAAATGTTACATTACATGTTACCCCTATGTTACATAGCAATTATATTCTGGTGTTATATTGCATAAATAAGAGACAGTTATATAATCCCAATATAAATTAGGTATAACAAATGTTACATTACATGTTACCCCTATGTTACATAGCAATTATATTCTGGTGTTATATTGCATAAATAAGAGACAGTTATATAATCCCAATATAAATTAGGTATAACAAATGTTACATTACATGTTACCCCTATGTTACATAGCAATTATATTCTGGTGTTATATTGCATAAATAAAAGACTGTTATATAATCCCAATATAAATTAGGTATAACAAATGTTACATTACATGTTACCCCTATGTTACATAGCAATTATATTCTGGTGTTATATTGCATAAATAAGAGACAGTTATATAATCCCAATATAACTTAGGCATAACAACTGTTACATTAAATGTTATTCCCATGTTATATAGCAGTTATATTCTGTGTTTGCTGGGGGTAGACTTACCGCTAACCTCAGAGTAAAGAATAACAGGAGTGAGCATATCGGTAATAGAGGTAGACTTATCGCGAACGGTAATACGTCATTGCAGCTATCTTGAGCGTCCACTTTTTTCGACGTTTTTCAAAGCCGTGAACAGCCATTTGTCGCCTTACTTAAGGCCATTACACGTTAAAAAGTTCTAGTCGTAATCGTAAAGCCGTAAGCAAATTGACCAATCACAGTTCAAACATTCTTATTACATTTTAGAATGCTTGATTGTGATTGGTTGATTTGCTTACGGCCTTACGATTACGACTAAAACTTTTGAACGTGCAATGGCCTTTAGGGCCAATTTCATCAAGTCCAGTTAGATGAACCCATAGACATAGTATATCTAGAACGAATATTGAGGAGTGGAGGCCATGGTGCACGTAGAAAAAGACATACTCTGTTTCGTGCCCCTTGCGTTCTCTCTCGCTTGCATATAGCCTAGCGTACTATTTCGCTACGCTACATGCGAGTGAGAGAGAACGCAAGGGGCACGGAACAGAGTATGTCCTTTTCTACGTGTATCTTTACCCCCACTCCTTAAATAAAGGCAAACTCTCGGTCTAGATATACTATGTCTATGGATGAACCGATAGTTAAAATTAGCAGGGTGGCCAACAGAAAATAGAAGTTAAGGAGAACCAAGCATTCATGTCATTTCAGTTAACCACCCTGCTAATTTTAACCGTCGGTTCATCTAACCGGATTTGGTAAAATTAGCCCTTATTCCACTTATATTGCGGACGATCACCGATTCTAAGGGCCAATTTCACCAAGTCTGGTTAGATGAACCGACGGTTAAAATTAGCAGGGTGGCCAACAGAAAATAGAGGTGAAGGAAAACTAAGCATTCATATCATTTCAGTTGGAACCCTGCTAATTTTAACCGTCGGTTCATCTAACCGGACTTGGTGAAATTGGCCCTAACTGGAAGCTGTAAAGTTAGCCGAACAAATATATTATTTACCAACCAATTTTGTTCAAATTGGTCTTAATTGAAAGACAATCGTTTGGT
>NW_021853706.1:60619-62552 GCF_003651465.1 Formica exsecta
AAGCATTCATATAATTTCAGTTGGAACCCTGCTAATTTTAACCGTCGGTTCATCTAACCAGACTTGGTGAAATTGGCCCTTAGAATCGGTGATCGTCCGCAATATAAGTGGAATAAGGGCTAATTTTACCAAATCCGGTTAGATGAACCGACGGTTAAAATTAGCAGGGTGGCCAACAGAAAATAGAGGTGAAGGAAAACTAAGCATTCATATCATTTCAGTTGGAACCCTGCTAATTTTAACCGTCGGTTCATCTAACCAGACTTGGTGAAATTGGCCCTTAGAATCGGTGATCGTCCGCAATATAAGTGGAATAAGGGCTAATTTTACCAAATCCGGTTAGATGAACCGACGGTTAAAATTAGCAGGGTGGCCAACAGAAAATAGAGGTGAAGGAAAACTAAGCATTCATATCATTTCAGTTGGAACCCTGCTAATTTTAACCGTCGGTTCATCTAACCAGACTTGGTGAAATTGGCCCTTAGAATCGGTGATCGTCCGCAATATAAGTGGAATAAGGGCTAATTTTACCAAATCCGGTTAGATGAACCGACGGTTAAAATTAGCAGGGTGGCCAACAGAAAATAGAGGTGAAGGAAAACTAAGCATTCATATCATTTCAGTTGGAACCCTGCTAATTTTAACCGTCGGTTCATCTAACCGGACTTGGTGAAATTGGCCCTAAATAAGTGAGAAGAAGAGCCAATATTAGGCTAAAAAAATATTATTAATAAGTGTTAATTGTAAGTTCATCATGGTGCATTGCTAGGTCTTTGTGGTACTTCCAGTATCTCCGTTTAAGGTTATATAAAGGAAGATTAAATCATATATTGATACTATGTATACTCCCGAGCAAACCATGATGCATTGCGAAAGGCCGCGAGAGCCAATAACAGTCTACCTTATTTAGCATCTCTTTTCAACAGCGACTGCGCACACATCGATTCTTTGCATTGCATTATGGGTAAGGTCATATAAAGGAAGGTTAAGTCATGAGACTTGGCTCCTCTTAATGCAATGTAAAGAATCAATGTGTGCGCAGTCGCTATTAAAAAGAGATGCTAAATAAGGTAGATTGTTATTGGCTCTCGCGGTCTTTCGCAATGCATCATGGGTTGCTCATTGGTATACATAAGGTCTGTTCTTTATAGCTGAACTGACTGCACTAGTTCAGAGCTTATCTTTCTCCTTCCAATGGAGAGAGAAAATGATAAACTCTGAACTAGTGCAGCCAGTTCAGCTATAAAGAACAGATCCATTGTATCAATATATGGTTTAACCTTCCTTTTTATATAACTTTAATTATGGGTTGCGAAGGCTCGTGACTTAACCCTTTATATAATCTTATCTCCGTCATGCTGCAATTTGTCACCGCCATCTTGAGCGTTCACTTATATATAGTCATTTCCGTCCACTTGTTTAACACCATTAAACTCTATACATATTAGAATGAGCGCTCCCATTGTTTGGCTGTCGCCACTATTTCGCCGAGAGAGAGGTGCGTTTGAATTTTGGCATCTCTTTCTATTATTACTTGAATGGTCCATGGCATGTCACGTGACATCATTCTCAGTTTAAATGATGTCACGTCGCTCATTCCAGTATGTATAGGCTGCGGTCCGAAATACGCTTACAGCGCTCACAGTACTGAAAATCTATAGTTTACGTCACGTGCACTATAGCTGGCAGCGTGCTAATAGAGTCCTAGATTATCAGAGAGGTGCCAACTTGTTCCTCCTCCTGATTGGTCGATTAAAATAGCCGCCATGTTAGAACACAAACGTCACACGTATAGCCTGACAGAGCTGTCAATCAAATGTGGTTGTGTTAATATTAAGTTTAAATAAGTGCATGTTTTATAATTTCTTGTAACCACGGTAAGTAGAAATGTCTTATATATGTTATATATGTTTTATATATGTTTTACATATAT
>NW_021853706.1:63897-69223 GCF_003651465.1 Formica exsecta
TCCAAGCGTCTGTAAAATGGACGTAGAGGCGCTGCTGTACGGGACCGAAAGCTATCGTACGAAAAACGCTGGGATGGCCGCTCTCAGGCTTCTCTCTGTATATATATATATATATATAAGCACTACTGACGTTTGTATCTTAAGATGGCGGCGGTGGGCATCGTGGGGGTAGAGTTGACGCCTCTCTGATAATCTAGGAATCTACGTGCTAATAGCGCTGTGAGCGTATTTCGGACCGCAGCCATAAAGTAACATTTCATGAGCAGTGAAAAGCAGCAGCAGTTTAGAAAGTAACTAGAATCGGTGACGTACTTCCGGCGCAAGTTTTTGCTGTTTGAAGTTTATCCTGTTGAACAGCAAAGCAGTAAAAACTGTGTTATATATGTACATATATTCTAAAGCAGTGCTCGGAGATAGTTGCCCTTTTCGGGCCGATATGTGAAGCGACGCCTACGGTCTCCCCACTATCGCTCGAGGCTAGATGGCCGAGCCGCCGATCGCGCGCGTGACGCTATGCCTCAGGAGCGTCTCGATCTAAAAAATATGCTAAAATTGTACCTGCCGTCAAATCGTCGTTTAAATTTGCTTTGCCAGATAATTTGTCTATTAGTAATATATGGCTTGACAGAAAAACAATATTTTATATCGTAAGATATAATATAAAAACGAAAAAGGAAGCAAAAAAAACCGAAAACCAATTTGGATCAAAATTTTAATTTGATATTCTAGGTCGTTTGCACGATTCTACTAGAGATGATATATCCACAGAGATTTTAGATGAACTAACGCGCATCGGCGAGGATAATGATGTATCGCTTAAAGAAGAACGTTTTTCTGTTTTAATAAATTTCATTTTTGAAAAAGAACATTCACATAAATATGTGGACCCAAACATCGAGAAAATTCGAAGACCGAAATTTGTAAGACGCGGATAACATGATATATTTAAAATTTTGAAAAATTCAACTCCCTTTTCTAGCCGTGTCTTCAAAGAAATATCACATTGCAAATCGCAAAGTTCTGCCTGAAATTCTAGGCTTTGTTCCTCGATTTGCACAGTGAGAGGATTCTCAAAAAGTATTAAATCTTTTCGTAGCGTTTCAAAATCTCTGAAACGCGAATCAAATTGATTTATTAGAGAATCAATAATATTAATTTGTTTTTGAAAGTTACAATTTATGCCGTGTTCTTAAAAAAAAATCTGGCAAGAGGGAAAAAAGTGAAAAATATTATTTTCTAAATGATTTTTAAACAAATGCAACTTTCTACGAAAAGAATCGATATGACTAACTAATTGTGAAATAATTTGATTGGTCTTTTGCAGCTTTAAATTTAAAATATTTACATGATTTGTTATATCAGTTACTAGAGCAAGCTCGCAAAGCGAGTCCAAATCTTCAAAAAAAAATTTAGATTTATCATATTTTGCAGAAAATTGTTCTTGCAAGAAAAGGAAGATCTCTTTTCTTGTTGCAGAGAACTTTTCCAAACATTTTCCTGCATTGAGCCACCGAACTTTATAATGCAGAGGCACATCTGTATAAGTTGCGTTATGCTCTTCGAGAAAGAGTAAAAACTTTCGATGAGAAAGAAATTTTTGACCGCCTTTAATTATGTTAATAATTTTTGTGACGGTTTGCATTGCTGTGCATAGTTTCACAACTTTCCCACATAACGCTTCTTGATGAATAACGCAATGAATGACAGGGATCTTTAAACCTCGCTGCTTTAATTAAACGACGAACGATTGTCGTTTGTTTTCTCTCTTCTTGCTGTTCTCTTATTGCTGTTTCTTAACGCTCAACGGTTATTTAATAGTGAGACGAGCGCATTTAAACTCTTGTGTGAGATTGCAAAGTTTTGGAGATCGACATTATTAAAGTAAAAAGTGTTTGTTACGCTATTTGCGTAATAGTGATAGTGTATTGTGTGTTAGTCGTACGGTTTACTATTCCTGGATTATCTGAAAAATGGATAAGGACCAAAGATACGTGCAAGCTTTTGATAAAGTATGGGAAGAAATATTTTTCGCGTCTATTTGTAATAAAATCACCTGTCTTTTGTGTGGTTATCAACCCACTCTTATAAAAAAATACATTCTTTATAGACATTATAAAACTAAACACATAAATGAATATTCGAAATATGTGGACGAGAAGAAATTTAATTTAATTGAGGGATTGAAATTAGTTTATCAAGAAGGTTGTAGTTCGACTTCTGTCGATAATGCTACATCTTCGACAAAAGCTCTTACAGCGTCGTATATAATTTCAAATCTTATCGCGAAAAATTCCATGCCGTTTCGTGAAGGAAAATTTATAAAGAAATGCCTCATCGCAGCAGTAGAGTCGTTTGGAAATTCGTTAACTCTTGATGAAGCTGCTAGTATTCCTTTAAGTGACAAAACAGTAAAATCACGTATAAATGATATTGCTTCTTCTTTAGAAAAAAAATTAAAATCCTTATTAGAATCTTGTTCTTTTTTTTTCATTATGTCTCGATGAGAGCACCGATAATCGGCATGTGAGTCAACTGAGTATTTTTGCTCGAATCGTGCAAAACGATTTTTCATATGTCGAGGAGCTCTTAGATTTTGTCCCACTACATAACACAACAAGGGGTATTGATATCTTCGAAGCTGTTAACCAAACTCTTGGAGGGGGTGAATCATCAAGGATGATCGTTGACAACGAGGAGAACGATCGGGGGGAAAGCGGCAGTTCGGGAGAAGGTGGTTCCGAAGGATATATTGGAGAGTAACTAGAGGGGAAGTCAATGATTGTTTCTGTGTATGCGGTGATTGAGTAATTACTACTACTACTACTGGCTATGGTTGATTTAAAGTCTACAGAAGTTCGCGTCTTCTGACTCGCGGAACAGACCTTTGCGGTAGCAGGTTGGAATTCGTAACCTTTTCCCGACCTGGTTCTCACTATGGAACCGGTAACAACGTTATTTATTGCGGGAATAAAAATATAATTAAACTGAATTATTAGAGACTTACTTTCGTTGCTGACTTTTAATTGGTAGGTTGAGTAGGTTGACAAAACTTGTCGTCCTTCGCTAAGATGTAACGCTGTGCGGGTGCCGGGTTGCCCTGGAGACGATGCCAAGACGAGGACACTGATGTTGAACTGGTCACTCTTTTTCTAATTATGAATTTTTGCACTTAATGCGCGCACACGAGACTAATTGCACGGCACTGATTGAAGTTGACAGAAATGACTGAATGAATCAATTGAAATTTCTAGTCTTACGAGTTCTTTCTTTTATAAAACCTTTTTGAGGGTGTTTTCTAATTTTAAGAGTGGGATCTTTCAAAAACTTTAACGAATTGAAATTATGCAAAAGTAGGGATTCTTCAAGATTTTAACGAATTAGAATCGTGCCTTTCGCGATTTATATCGTAAATTGCATGTACTTTTATGCATGCTGATTTTATTTATTAAGAAGGAGGAAAGACAAGGCGACCTCCAAAACCCCTTCCTTCTTTCCTTCGTCCTCCTTTTACATTTTGTTTTCATTAATTATTAATTTTAACATAAGGTTTGAATGCAAAACTATCTTTTCTCATATGTGCCCATTTTATGGCGTAAGAAAGAGAAACTGCATATGTTGTAATATTTACCTGACCAGTATCGGTAGTCTCTAGTCTTCGGCTGGAGGTTTTATTGCCCTGTGAGAGAGATAGAATATTCTTCTTTCTTCTTCCCTTTTTTTCTAGTTATCGTATCCTCTGGACAAACACAGATGCTGCTTGCCGGAAAGGCTCTTGGTGCTTGACTTGGCTTCTCATTTATCGAGAGTAATTAGCCATTGATTGAGATTTCATGTTGGATCTCATAATACAATGTCCAGGCTTCATTTGCCCGGATGCTGAATTGGTGGATTTGCTGCTGGATATAGAGCACCAAGATGATTTTTTAATTAACAAATGCTGGAACTTCTCTTCTCACGATGTATATATATTTAGCTCGCTGATGTTGGTTGATATTTCTCCTTCTGAAACCGCTGGTCAAGTAACATTGCTCTAAGATGTTAGAAAAGATAGTTTTGTGTTTTGTTATACATACGCGTATAGGTATATGCTACATTAGTAGATTAATAAAAGAAATTATTTCTCTTGTTTTTTTTTCTACATATATATATATTTTTTTTTTAATTTCAGTATGTAAGGCATATCCATGTACAATTGTGTCTAATATTAACTTGGAAACTCTTGCGATTAAATAAATCCCGAGTAATCCAGCGCTGATATTGCCGAAAAACAGGAACTTATTCCAGAATTTTTTCCAAGTGGAAGCGGCTATCTTTTCCATAGATGCTTCATCCAATAAATTGGAAATGGAACCCCCCTGTAGAGAAGTGGGTCTTTTTATTACTCCTCTTGCTACGGTGTTATGTACTGACGGTCGTTCGGCCGGAAACATTATATGATCTCTCAGATCTTTTAACTCTTTTTTAGAATATATACCACTAGTAGCGAGCGATCCTGGGTTAATGTATTTCCAGGTAGGCTTGGTTAACGGTTTCATGATAGTTGGTGGTAAGGTATCTATCGGATTAGGTATAAATTTGTACCATGAATCTCCTAAGAGGTACATGGCAGGTGCAAATGGATTGCATGCAGTTTGCGTTCCTTGTTGTAGTAATATATGAGTTTGAGGCGTTAAGAAATGTGTTCGATTCTCTCGGATTACTGGTAATTGGTCGTAACATTCATTTGTTCTTGCTAATTTTACACCAACTGGTACACATTTGATTATGTGAATTACTTCTCCCGCCAAAAGGGCCATATATCCAGGTCCTTTCATTAGATGGTATGCGAAAATGTCAGGTGCTTGCGTAGCTATGGCTAGTGCATTATGTAACATTCGTTTCTCTAGATTACATTGATGTAATAATAAATTCCTGTATAGTTCATTTATTTGAGTGCGGACGTGTCTTTCTACATATACAAATTTGGAATTCATATAAGTAAAAATATCGAGATTTGAGATGCCCGATTGCTTTTTAAAAATAGTGGTACCGCGTACTGTCTCGAAAATTACTAATTTTGGATGCTCTGTTGTTATTAGTGAATATCCACATGTATCATATTTTCCTTTGCTAGTCAATGCAAATATTGTCTCTTGTGTGGTTAAAGAATAAACTGTTTGAGGATGATCTTTGTCGTTATCTATTATTTTGTATGCATATCCTTCGAATAGTATACCGAAGTTATGGAGTTTGCAAGTATCAGTAGGTACGGGATCCCAATAAGTATCTCCTCCCTCTACATCTGTACAATGTGTGGAGCCAAATTTACATGCTACGCCGGACCTGA
>NW_021853706.1:69371-78600 GCF_003651465.1 Formica exsecta
TAATTCTTACGCTTGCAAGTACTATTACGTCTATCCATGTTCCATAAGGATCGGAATACGCTCCTCCGATACATTCCCCGTCGTTGTCCACACTACCAGCGAGCGTTATTGGACGTGTTGTAGTTTGATTTGATCTTAGGCCGGTTATATAGGTGTGCGCCATTTGATAAGTACCATAATCGTGCATTCGTTTGCATATATTGCAGGGTATTTTCTCTATGTATCAATATTTTCCGTTATATACGTCCAAAGTGTGAGAGAACATTCCGCACTTTTTTATTAATCGATCTATTTCAACTTTACACTGTATTACTTTCACAAATTCAAATTCATTAATTTGAAGTAATTGTATATATGCTTATTCACGTTTAACATTTTGTGGTGGAATGTCACACTCTTCGATAGTTAATAAAGATAATGTTGTTAAATTCGCTGAAGGAGATCCGCAGTCGTACCCTATTATTCCAAGAGTTTGATAAAATTTGATTAACACTACCAGTATCGCGATTAGTCGTTTAATGTTGTTGTCCATCTGAAAGTTTGCATAATTATTTCTTTGATAATTATTCCTTATTGGTAGATTTGATATGTGAAATTCGTAAGCGGTTAGGATGTACAATTCGGCTATTTTTCTTTATTCTAATTTTTACGTTATTTTTATTTAATAATTCTAGAACTTCGTGAGGCCCAGTATATTGATCTCCGAATTTACCCGGTTTTGGACCTTTTAATAAAAATACTTGATCTCCCGGTTTAAAAGTTTGTGGGTTGATTTTTCTATCGTAATAATTTTTTGATTTAATTTTAAACTTTGGCTATTACATTTTCGCATTTCCCTGAATTGCGTGAAGTTGAGTGACGAGATTTATTAAATACTCGTCGTAATTTGCTAATTTATACCCAGGAGGTAAAAGTTCGTTCGATGGAACACGTGTTATCTTTCCAAAAACCAATTCATATGGAGTGTGCTTTGTTGCTTCATGTACGCTCGTATTATAATTAAACATGGCAAGGCTGATCCATCTATCCCATTGTTTTTGTTCATTTGCATATTGTTTCAAATATTCGCCTAATGCATGGTGTGATCTCTCTAATGATCCGTTTGATTGAGGATGGAAGGCTGTTGTGCGAAATTGGCGAATTTTAAATAATTTTGCAATTTTCTTTATTAGATCGCTAAGGAAATTTCTGCCTTGATCTGTTAATATTGCTTTTGGTGCTCCAAGTACGCAAATAAATCGATCTACAAAAGCTTCTGCGATGGTTTCGGAAGTTTGATTCGGTAATGGTATCCCCATGCAAAATTTAGTTAATTGATCTTGTAATGTTAGAATATATTCGTTTCCCCTTTCAGTTTTAGGTAAAGGGCCTACGATATCCATGGCTACTTTATCAAAAGAAGATCCTGGTGTGTCTGTGATTATCATTGGTTGTTTCGTTTTTACTCGTACAAGTTTTTTCAATTGACATTGTAAACATTGCTGTATATACCGTTGAACATCTGCTTTCAAGTTTTCCCAGTAATAATTATGTTTTATTCTGTTATAAGTTTTTGTGACTCCCCGGTGTCCTCCCGTCGGTAAGCAATGCATTTCACTGATTATAACGGAACGTAAATCTTTCGGTGGATACTTAATTAGTCCGTGACAAATAATAACTTTAGTAGGGGCGTCAGTGAATATTGATTGTATATGTGATTTGACGTCATTCCATGGAACATTATTAATAAACTCGGTTTTTGCAATACTAAATGTTTCTAATTTTAAATCTTCGGTTATTTTCCGTAAGTCTGTTAAGATTTTAACAATTTGTTTAAGAGTAACCGTAGGGCCTTCTCGTTGTTCTTCGCTGACAGGTAAAGCCACATGATAATGATTTTTATGTTTTATGGCCTTAACCTTTCCTAGAACAAGGGATCCTAGATTTGGAAGCTCTTTTCTTTCGAAAAGTTTTTGTGAGCCTGAATCTAAAGATCTTCCTTGGGTGTCAACAAAATATACTATATTATCTTTTCGTAAAAATAATAATTCTCGAGAGTCTATGACATTACCATGAGTTGTTCTATTTTCAATAAATGCAGATTTCGTTTTTCTTGATTTTAAATTTTTGTTAATAATATTTTGTTCGTTTTCTTCTTCGTCTTCTTTTTCACTGTCAGAAATTTTATCAGGCGGATCATTTCTTTCTTCGATTTCTTCGATCTCTCCCTCGTCACTATGCAATTCGTTGATTATTTTATTTTGCTCAATACTTTGCCTTGCAGTTCGGCTTCTCGTTTGAATTTTATTTTGTTTAGGAGGATCGTGTATTAAAGCTTTTTCGGTAATTGATAAATAATCTGGTTCGTTTAATTCTGTTTGTGTAAATGGAAGAGTACCGTTATTGTTATTTAATAAATCGCTTTCAGCTATTATTTCTTCGTTTTCTTCCATATCGGAAAGATATAAATTGAAATCGTCATCTCCTTCTTCTTCTTCTTCGCTATCGGATTTTTCTAATAGTTCGGCAATTAATCGTGCATCTTTAGGGTTATCTGGGTTTAAAAGTTTCTTGTTTTTTATAATTTTACAATCTATTTCTTCGATATTTACAGGATTTCTGGATAATGCGTCTGCGTTTACGTTTGTTTTTCCCGCTTTGTATACAACCTCATAATCATATTCTGCTAATTTTAATCTCCAACGAAGTATTCGCATATTTGCGTCTTGTGTGTTTTTAAACCACATCAAAGGTTTATGATCAGTAACTAAAGTGAATTTTTTTCCGTATAAATATGGTCGAAAATGTTTAACGCAGTATACAATAGCCAGTGCTTCTTTTTCATATGTATCGTATTTTAATTCGTTATCTGTTAAGGTTCGTGAGGCGTATGCTATCGGTAGGTCTTTATTTATCTCTCCTTGTGATTTAAAAGTTTCTTGTTTTTTATAATTTTACAGTTTATTTCTCCGATATTTACAGGATTTCTTGATAATGCATCTGCGTTATTTCATAATCGTCAAATTCGTAAGTAATTTTTTCTTCCTTGTTCCTTGGTTCTTCTGAGCTGCTTGCTGTCTCGATATTTGAATTATGGTTGTTTAATAATTCGCCCAATGGTTTTAGGCACAAGGTCGGAACATGTACTTTCGCCTCTTCATCTAAAGTGCTTATAACATTTAAATATGCTTTTCCAGAAACGTTTTCCACGATAGTGTCTCCCTAATAAATTCCATGCGCTATTTTTAATCTTGGTATGTATCCCATTTTTATTTCTGGATTTTCTATTCTTACATAAAATAATGATTCAGATCGCGGAGCTACTATAATGGCTTCAGGTGATAAGAAAGGTATGTTGATTTCGTTCGGACACCTGTTGTGCACCCGACGTCGAGGGGCCGTTGTAGTTTCCCTGAGTATTTCCTTTCTTCCGAAGATTACTGGCATGGCGTAATTGACAATTCTCGAGAAGATGACCTTGCTCCTTACAATAGCGACAGAATAAAGAATTCTTTGATTCCATTTGCTGATTTAGTTTTGATCGACAATCTTTAGCAATATTATTGCCCGAAATTATTGCAAATTTGCCAAGTTACACGAATCTTATTTTCCGTATAACGTTGCTCATTTTGTTTCTTCCAGCAATTATTTGCAGAATGGCCGGGTCTTTCGCACCATTGGCAAATTACTGAGATTTTGTTGTTATTTGTTGTATTATTCTGTCGGCAGGATTTTGCATCATGACCAGATTTTAAGCATAATTGACAAGTTATTATTCTTCCTTGAACTACGTTTCCCATACAGCACAGCAAGATTGCAGAAACATTGTGGCAATGTTTCATCGTAATATTGCAACATTGCATAAACGTTGTAAAATGTTGCTGCAAGCTTGCAGCAACGGTAAAATGTCCGCTTTCGGAAATATTACTATATAATGTTGTAGCAATATTGCAGTAAAATATTATTGCAATATTGCTACAATATTATACAATATTACTTTGAAAATGTGCCAATATACGGTCGGGCTGGATCTTTTATGCCTAATAATACTTTTTGTGTAAATTTATATACATTTTTCGTATGTACATAAATCCACGCGAAAAATATTATTAGACACAAAAGATCCAGCCCGACTATATATTAGCACATTTTCTATTTATTTTATTGTTATCATAATAGTCATAATTCACTTAATATATTAGGTGTACAAATTTGCTTCCGCCGTTTTCCTATAGATGGCTTTAGCGGTAAGTAGTGGTCGTAATAAGTAGATCATAGACGTCATGCAATAAACTTGGGCATCTGTCAACATAACCCCATAGAAACATTAGTCGATTTGTGCCTGCATCATAAAGTTATTTTCGATTGAAAATGTCAGTTTACGAGCCAAATTCTCGTCATTTGCGGGAGGTTTTAATTTTCTGCTTCAATATGAAGAAATCTGCGCCTGAGGCTCATCGAATGCTCTCAAATACTTATGGTGAGGCCGCTATTAGTAAAAGAACGTGTCGTGAGTGGTTTCAACCCTTCAAGAACGGTGATTTTCACGTCGAAGACCGGCATAGCGGTGGAAGAGAGAAGGTTTTCGAAGATGCAGAATTGGAGGCATTACTTAATGAAGACTCGAGTCAAAGTCAAGAAGAATTGGCACGATCATTGGGAGTGACTCAACAAGCAATTTCAAAACGCCTCAAAGACATGGGAATGATTCAGAAGCAAGGAAATTGGGTGCCGTACGAGTTGAAACCGAGAGATGTTGAATGGCGTTTGTTTGCTTGTGAACAGTTGCTTGAAAGTTAAAGACGGAAGGAATTTCTGCATTGCATTGTGACTGGGGACGAAAAATGGATTCATTGCGATAACCCCAAGCGCAGAAAATCATGGGGATATCCCGGCCAAACCGAATATTCACGGCTCCAAGGTCATGCTCTGTATTTGGTGGGACCAGCTCGGCGTAGTGTATTATGAGCTGTTCAAACCGACTGAAACAATCACAGGCGATCGTTATCGAACGCAATTAATGCGTTTGAGCCGAGCATTAAAAGACAAACGGCCGCAATACAACGAGAGACACGATAAAGTGATTTTGCAGCATGACAATGCTCGACCCCATGTTGCGAAAGTGGTCAAGACATACTTGGAAACGTTGAAACGGGAAGTCCTACCCCACCCGCTGTATTCTCCAGACGTTGCTCCCTCTGACTATCACTTGTTTCGATCAATGGCATACGGCCTGGTTGACCAGCACTTCTGGTCTTATGAAGAAGTAAGAAATTGGATCGATTCGTGGATCGCTTCAAAAGATGACCAGTTTTTTCAACGCGGGATTCGTACGCTGCCCGAAAGATGGGAGAAAGTAGTGGCCAGCGATGGACAATACTTTGAATCATAAATGTATAACCAGTTTTTTACAATAAAGTCTCGAATTTCGGGAAAAAACGGCGGAAGCAAAGTTGTACACCTAATATAAATATTATTTTGAGTTATACACAAGTCTGCATAATAGCTTTAACACACGAAATAAAACCGTTCTAAAACGTATGAATCTCTTATAGAAAGTCTTTTTATTTTATTCTTAAGGTTTAGAGAATATAATAGGGTATAGAGAATAAAAATTCATATATATATATACAGGGTGGTCCATTTTAAAAGAGCCAGTCAAATATCTCGAAAAATATAGAAGATACGGAAAAACGTTTCAGACAAAAGTTGTTTGGTTCGAAGGGAGACATAAGATGGTGCCATTGATGTGACCATGGATAGTCATTTGAAGGTCACATGAAAGTCACTTTCAATTTCTTAAATGGAAACCCCTATGCATTAATGGCAAATAATTCGTCTTTTCTTAAAGGATAAATTTTATCACATGGAAAACAAACTCTACCATTTACATATTTTCCTTTAATTAAGCATTTAGTGCAACTATTAAATCCGGTGTGACCTTTTATACACAAAACAAAAGATTTTGCAGGTGCATCACATATTAAAGCAAGTAATCTTATTTTGATTTTCTTTTCGGCATGAATATAACCATTATTAATTTAATTAATTAAGTCATCGACAACAGGTTGCAAAAAAACATTAAGATCAGTAGGTTTTTAATATCCAAAATAAGCACCAACTAGATACACTCTGCCGTATTGATCGTATTAGAACATAAAATTGACCATAAAGATGCTTGCGATGATTTTGCTAAGGGAAGACCATCAATATTTATAATTAAATTAACATATGTATTGTCATTTTTTGATAACATTTTTTTAATAATATCTTGAAAACCTAAATAAAAGTATTCTCCTCCACATATTCTTAAAACATCAGTTTTTCTTGGAGTTTGTAATAATGTCCGTATATCTGTAGGTATATTATACGATGTATATCGATGAAAAATACGTAACAGGTCATTGCATGCGTTTTGAGTAATATTATGAGATACTGCCCATGTAGCTATAACATTTTTTAATTCGTTCTCATCATTAATGTTATCAGTCTCGTTTATTTCATTTATAATATAGTTGTGATCATAGACATAGTATATCTAGACCAAGTGTTGAGGAGTGGGAGCCGAGGTGCACGTAGAAAAGGACATACTCTGTTTCGTGCCCCTTGCGTTCTCTCTCGCTCGCACGTAGCATGACGAAAGAGAGCGCTATGCTCTGTGCGAGCGAGACACTCCTTAAATAAAGACAAACGCTCGGTCTAGATATACTATGTCTATGGCATTAAGACTTAAGTATCAAAAAAACCGGAAAATAACTACTGGGTTGACGGCACGTTAAATATCATTTATAAAAAAAAAAAAGTATTAATTATAAGTATCAACTTCTTCAGTAGCATCATCATATAAATTTAAATTAAAAGAATCCTCGGAAGAAATATTTACAATATGCTGATTCGAAATATGTTCATGATACCCTGCAATATCTATATCAGTATTATTCGCAATAATTCGCCTACTATTTATAGGCGTCGAGAAACAAGTTTTCTTTTTCGTGTGTTATTCATATTTCTTACAATAAAGCAATAATTATATAATAATTTTTATACTACGCTGCAAACATTAAAATAAGTATTCAATAATTAAGTAGTAAGAAACAAATCAAAAACTTTAAATAAATATACTCTAGGATAATCTTTTTTATCTTCTTAAAGTAAAATCTTGATTTTATATTCATACACGTCGCACATCACTATCGAGAACGAAGAACGAGAACTTTCTAATTCACAAGACCTTGTGCATGCATGATTACGTCACAGCCTCGCGCCTCTCGTTGCACATACGAATCACTGCACTTATGCTTCTTCAATCTTGTGCGTAAAGTTGAAAATTATATAAAAATAATCCTTGTTATAATAAACATTTCTGCATACTTACTCTAAGCAATATATACATACACATATACATATATATATGGGACACATTATTTTCACAATATTTTTGAAATGTTGCTATAATGTTGTTTGAAGTATATTGCAAATTCATATCTATACAATATTTCTGCAACATTGCACTGCAATGTACAATATTGTAACATTGTTGCAATGTTGCTGCAAGCTTGTGTGCTGTATGGATTACTGGTCGGCGAAGTTGTGAATCACGGAAGCGGCATTTTTCTGCTCCATGCCCACGTTTTTTACAAATTTAACAAACTAGAATCGCGGTTCCTAAATCAATCTGGTTGTTAATTTGCTGAGACGTTTGTAAATATTTCCTACAGTTGTTACCCACGTGCCCTTCCTTATAACAGATTTGACAGATTTCCTTTAGGCTGTTAGGTCTCTGTCTACCTGAAACGCTATCTGTTCCCTGTCGTAAATCTGTCATTTCTCGGAGCTCTCTCTCTATCCTTAAAGCATCGGCTACAGTTTCTTGTACATCTAATAAATTTCTCGCAACTTGTTGCTCAATTTCTGGTTTTAGCCCTCTAATGAAACACTTGCACATGACTTTTCCCAATGACGCTTTAATATTTTGGTCAAATAACACGTTTCCCGAACTTCTATATGCCTGTAAAATTTGTTTCCCGAGAATTTTTACTCTATTTGCATATGTAATTACATCTTCATCCCCCTTTTGATATACAGGGTGTGTCGAAAGTCTGGATACACTCAAATATTTCGTAAACATTGCATTTTAGAGAAAAATATTTCAGACAAAAGTTGTAAGGCTTAAAAAGACACAATCAACGGTAATAGCTGTTTGACCTTGGATGGCGTTGCCAAGGTCAGATCAAGAAATACTTTATTATAGTGTTTTGAAAAGCTCTCGAGATAAGCTACAAGAATATGTAATAAAAAGTAGGCAATTACATTTAAAAAATTCAATTTGACCTTGATCTGACCTTGGCAACGCCATCCAAGGCCAAACAACTATTACCGTTGATTGTGTCTTTTTAAGCCTTACAACTTTTGTCTAAAATATTTTTTTCTAAAATGCAATGTTTACGAGATATTTGAGTGTATCCAGACTTTCGACACACCCTGTATATACTTCAATTCCCCTTGTAATTGATAAACATTTTTTGGTGGTCCATAAATTTGCTTTAAGAATTTAGTTAATTTGGAGACGCTATTAAAATCTTGGTCTTGTATAGTTCGGCGAGCTTCACCTATTATCCTAGTTCTTATTATTTTAGTAAACTGTGGTTCGGCCTCACTAGGCAACATGGATTTCGCTTCTTCACATCCTTCAATAAAATAATTTAAAGGAATGTTTTGACCGTCAAAATAAGGGACGGCTTCGACTGCGTATTTCAAAGTAGCGAAAGGATTATTTTGAGTCATGTTGCGGCCGGTACCGCTTGGGCCTTCCTTTCTTTCAGATTTATCGAATTCAGGTATAACAGTCTTATCGCAAGAACCGGCGAAGTTAGTTTCGTTAAACCTTTTTTCGAAATCTTTTTCAATTACCGTTTCGTCTAACGAAAAATTAATACCAGTAGTAGTAGATTTTTTTGGAGTAGAAGGGTATTGTGTTTCTGATGTGTTAGATGATCCCGAAGTTAAACGTCTCGAAGCGTTAGAATCGGGTCGAACGAACTTGACGCTCCGAAAATCAGGTAAACGACCGAAACGACCGTTATTACTCTGGTTTTCAGAAGTTCGCTCGGCGGTCCCTTTTTGGTAAGAGAATTTAATCTCTATTACGCGGGATGGGACCGATGGGACCAGTTTGACTGGAGAATGAGAGGGGTTAATAAAGATTGGATTTAAATTAGAATATAAATTTATTCATAATAAATTAAACTAC
>NW_021853706.1:83530-88173 GCF_003651465.1 Formica exsecta
TTTTTTGCTGGTCCATAAATTTGTTTTAAATATTTAGTTAATTGAGAAACGCTATCAAAATCTTGACCTTGTATAGTTCGGCGAGCCTCCCCTATTATCCTGGTTCTTATTATTTTGGTAAACTGTGATTCAGCCTCACTAGGCAACATAGATTTTGCTTCTTCACATCCCTCGATAAAATAATTTAATGGAATATTTTGACCGTCAAAATAAGGGACGGCTTCGACCGCGTATTTCAAAGTAGCGAAAGGATTATTTTGAGTCATGTTGCCGCCGGTACCGCTCGGGCCTTCCTTTCTTTCAGATTTATCGAATTCAGGTATAACAGTCTTATCGCAAGAATCGGCGAAGTTAGTTTCGCTAAACCTTTTTTCGAAATCTTTTTCAATTACCGTTTCGTCTAACGAAAAATTAATACCAGTAGTAGTATATTTTTTAGGAGTAAAAGTGTATTGTGTTTCTGATGTGTTAGATTTTGTTCGATTGTATGTTTCCTGAGAAAATTGAAAATTTCGTTCTACTTCGTCTTTATCAGCTGTACCTCTTGTCCCTTTACTCATTCCAGTTTAAAAGATCGCATATTACAATCCCGGACGAGCTCCCAAAATTTTAAAACAGTATGTTACGTTCAGACTCGAAGAAGGATGAGTCAGTGGAAGGGCGCAACCACTATCTTTATGAGCTCGAAGTTAAACGTCTCGAAGCGTTAGAATCGGGTCAAACGAACTTGACGGTCCGAAAATCAGGTAAACGACCGTTAGGATCGCTATTACTCTGGTTTTCAGAAGTTCGCTCGGCGGTCCCTTTTTGGTAAGAGAATTTAATCTCTATGAAATGATCAGAACAATAATTATTTTAATATGCGTATGTGTGTGTGTGTGTTTGGTTGTTCGCGGTTCTTACAATCGTACGGAGGACATCAGTCAAAATAATGAGGCAAGATTCTATCATTAATATTGAATTTTTGACTGGTTATTACAAAATATCTGTTAGAAAAAGAAAATAAAACAATTTGTGTCAGTGAGAGTGTGTTTTAGTTCGCGAGTGTTGCATTAATACGGAGGACATCAGTCAGAGTGGCGAGGCAAATATTTTATCGTTAACATTAGGGTTCTGACTGGTTAATACAATATAAAAGTATATTTAATTATAGGATAAGAAAAATAAAATCAAAATCAATATATATAAATCAATAAATGTATATGTTAAGAATGGTCGAAAGTATAAAATTGGTCGCTCGCATATGTGTTAGATTAAGATTAAACTTTCTAAGACTTATTGCCGAAATGGATTAATGATTTTGAAAGAATGAAACATTCTGCGGTTATGAATTGTAGTTATGAATTGGAAAGGAAAAATTATTCAGTTAGACTTTTTTTTTTAATAGTGATTCAGAAGTGGAGGGGTGACGAATTTGTGCGGTGTTTCGCTCTGTGTCTCATGTCAGTAGCCCGATGTTCGACTCGTGGTTGCTCTGGAGATGATGTCAAGTGAGGACATTGGTTGCACAAGTAACTAACTCGCGAATTACGGTGTAAAAGCACAGGATAAGACTGCGTTAGACTGAAGACTGGAGAATAAGTGTGAGGTTGTGAAATGTAAAAAAAATATATCTCTTGAATGTCTTACGAGTTCTCTTTTTATAATCCTCTTGTGGGGGTGTATTCTAATTTTAAGAGTGGGGATCTTCCAAAACTTCAACGAATTAAAATTATGCAAAAGTAAGGATTCTTCAAGATTTTAACGATTAGAATCAGAAGAATTAGAATCGTGCCAGTGTACTCATTCGGCAGGGGGTGTCTCCTATTTTCATATTTTTATCCGTGCTGATCGTCGGTTGGTGAGTTCCTTGCTTACCGATATGCGACAGGGTAGCTGTTATCAAGCGACGCGGTAGCGTCGCGACGCCAAGTATATATAAAAATTCGTTCCAGCTTGTCAACGGTTTGCCTATGTACAGGGGCCGCGAAGCTACCAAGTAGCTTATCCGGAGTTTTACGTCTAATAAACTTTCGATTAAAATTCCTCAGAAACCAAGCCGTTAATCAAAAATCTAACGGCACTTTTCTGATACAATGTGGATGCAAGCTTTCGATTGCGACCAGTTTGAATAAGATTGGTGCAGTCAATCCTGAGGAATGATCAATAATCGTATACCAGAAATGTGACATTTTTGGTTCTTCATCATTATTATAATAATAAGATAAGTTTCAGACTCTCACTTCAAATATGATCACTTGAGGAAGAAGGTGCAAGATTATGAACCTTATGAACCAGATCCTATAGCGGAACCTTGGAGATCAGCTTTTCAAGACGAGATAACGAATTATACTCAAAGTCATTATAGACACGGCGCCTGCTCAGTTTTTGGAATAAGAATATTAAAAGAAATAATTTAAAAAAGAGAAGAAAAGCGCATTTTGCATGAAGTCTGGACGTATGATGTGCATGAAAGCAAACTATAACAATATTAAATAGGATTTAATAAAATTAACGAATGCCAATTCTACATAAATAAAACTGTACTATATTATTGTGAGATAATATAATGTAAGCACATATATATTATTGTTGAACATTATATACTAAAAATAAAATTAACGAATGCCAATTCTACATAAATAAAACTGTACTATATTATTGTGAGATAATATAATGTAAGCACATATATATTATTGTTGAACATTATATACTAAAAATAAAATTAACGAATGCCAATTCTACATAAATATAGTTGAATAGTTTAAAAGTTACAACATATTTGCGATAAACAAATAACGTAACTTTGTCAATTTTAAATATATCTCGAATCCGCTTTCGCCATTTGTTTTAGAATCTTTTGTAGTTATTTGTAGTGATTTTACTTTTGTTTATAGTTGAATAGTTTAAAAGTTATGTTATTTGTTTATCGCAAATACGTTGTAACTTTTAAACTATTCAACTATAAACAAAAGTAAAATCACTACAAATAACTACAAAAGATTCTAAAACAAATGGCGAAAGCGGATTCGAGATATATTTAAAATTGACAAAGTTACGTTATTTGTTTATCGCAAATACGTTGTAACTTTTAAACTATTCAACTATAAACAAAAGTAAAATCACTACAAATAACTACAAAAGATTCTAAAACAAATGGCGAAAGCGGATTCGAGATATATTTAAAATTGACAAAGTTACGTTATTTGTTTATCGCAAATACGTTGTAACTTTTAAACTATTCAACTATAAACAAAAGTAAAATCACTACAAATAACTACAAAAGATTCTAAAACAAATGGCGAAAGCGGATTTGAGATATCTTAAAGTCGGGTAACAGTCATTTTTAAAAAATTTTTAATTTATTTATGGATCAAACTACAAACAAAAATATGTTTACTACAAACAACTACAAACGATTCTAAAACGAATGGCGAAAGCGGATTTGAGATATCTTAAAGTCGGGTAACAGTCATTTTTAAAAAATTTTTAATTTATTTATGGATCAAACTACAAACAAAAATATGTTTACTACAAACAACTACAAACGAAATACTATCATTTTCTGTATTGAAAACTTTATTTATTAAAAGTGGGGTGCCAACTTCACATAGGCGTGCAGTGTCCAATCGTACGTTGTCCAATCGTGCAGTGTCCAATCGTTCCGTGTCCAATACTGCGTGTCCAATCGAGCGGTGTCCAATCGTTCCGTGTCCAAACGGGTGTCACCCTATTGATACTATGTATGTCAATGAGCAATCCATGATGCATTGCGAAAAGCCACGAGAGCCAATAACAATCTACCTTATTTAGCATCTCTTTTCAATAGCGACTGCGCACACATCGATTCTTTGCATTGCATTATGGGTGGCCCAGTCTTATGACTTAACCTTCCTTTATATAACCTTAATATAACCTTAGCGACATTAAGGTTATATATAAAAGGTTAAGTCATGAGCTCCAATTACCCATAATGCAATGCAAAGAATTGATGTGTGAGCCAATAACAGTCTAACTTATTTAGCATCTCTTTTCAATAGCGACTGCTCACACATCAATTCTTTGCATTGCATTATGGGTAAGTAGAGCTCATGACTTAATCTTCTTATACATATACAGGGTGTGTCAAAAGTCTGGATACACTCAAATATCTCGTAAACGTTGCATTTTAGAGAAAAATATTTCAGACAAAAGTTGTAAGGCTTAAAAAGATTCGCATTCAACGGTAATAGCTGTTTGACCTTAGATGGCGTTGCCAAGGTCAGATCAAGGTCAAATTGAATTTTTTAAATGGTATCCCTTATTTTTTATTGCATATTTTTATAGCTGATGTTGAGATGTTTTCGTGTTTAAACGCACGTGTGTAAATAATTGAGCGAGCGAGCGAGTGAGTTAGTGAGTGAGGGAGGGAGGGAGGGAAGGAGTGAGTGAGTAAGTGAATGAATAATGGAATGAGTAAGTGAGTGAGTGTGTGTGTGAGTGCGTGAGTAAGCGAGCGTGTGAATGAATGAGTAAATAAGTTAGTAAGTGAGTAGTGAGTGAGTAAGTGAGTGCGTTTACAATGTGTGTGTGAGTGTGTGAGTGAGCGAATGATCGAGCGAGCGAGCGAGTAAATGAATGCGTGAATGAGTTAGTGAGCGAGTCAGTGTGTGCGTTTACAATAG
>NW_021853706.1:89042-92662 GCF_003651465.1 Formica exsecta
AAGCTACACGTACACGCTATGACGTAGCGACTACGTCTGTGTTAGTAAGTCCCGCGGTAAGTGGTGGGGGCTCCCATTTCCCACGAACTGGCAGCTCTGGCGTGTCATCCATTCGTCGTGTTCTCAAAAATGCAAAATTTCACCCATTTAAAATTAATCTTGTTCAGGAATTAGTTGCAGATGATTTTGATCGTCGGGTAGAATTTTGCGACATTATGATACAAAAAATTGATGAAAATCCTGATTTTATAAATAGAATTGTTTTTTCAGACGAGGCCACGTTTGTATTAGACGGTACAGTAAACAGGCATAACAGTCGATATTGGAGTGATTCTAGTCCGCATTGGATGAGAGAAACAAAATCGCAAATTCCACAAAAACTGAATGTATGGGCGGGAATAATTGGAACGCACATAATAGGGCCAATCTTCATTGATGGAACTGTAACAGCTGAAAAGTATTTGACTATGCTCCGAGACGATATTGTTCCTGCTATTCGCAATATTTTCGATCTAAATTTTGAAACAGTTTGGTTTCAGCAGAATGGTGCTCCGCCACATTTTGGATTGGAAGTGCGAAATTTTTTAAACGATACTTTTGCTGAAAGATAGATAGGAAGGAGAGGAACTATCGAGTGGCCACCCCGATCACCCGACATGAATCCCTTGGATTTTTTCTTCTGGGGTTATTTAAAAGGCCGAGTTTACAAAACCAAACCTCGAAATTTGGATGACCTGCGACACCGAATTATTACTGAAGTGGCATTAATTACCATCGAAATATTGGAAAACGTTATTAGTAATTTTTATCATCGATTGGCTCACTGTCAAACTGTACAAGGTCAACAGTTTGAACATTTATTGTAAACGCACTCACTTACTCACTCACTAACTCATTCACGCATTCATTTACTCGCTCGCACGCTCGATCATTCGCTCACTCACACACTCACACACACATTGTAAACGCACTCACTTACTCACGCACTACTCACTTACTAACTCGTTTACTCATTCATTCACTCGCTGGCTCACTCACACACTCACACACACACATTGTAAACGCGCTCACTTACTCATTCACTACTCACTTACTAACTTATTTACTCATTCATTCACTCACTCGCTCACTCACACACTCACACACACACTCACTCACTTACTCATTCCTTTATTCATTCACTCACTCACTCACTCCTTCCCACACTCATTAACTCACTCGCTGGCTCGCTCAATTATTTTCACACGTGCATTTAAACACAAACACACACACACACACACGCACGCACGCACATGCATAAGAACGAGATGTAAATCCGACCGAGTAACCTCCACGCGGTACATCTTGGATTACGCTAATGCCGGCGGTACTTAAGCTATGAGGACTCATAACTCAGTAAGTTCTCATCGAAAAAGGATTTGTAATAAGTGTTTTGAAAACATCTCAACATCAGCTATAAAAATATGCAATAAAAAATAAGGGATCCCTTTAAAAAAATTCAATTTGACCTTGATCTGACCTTGGCAACGCCATCCAAGGTCAAACAGCTATTACCCTTGAATGCGTCTTTTTAAGCCTTACAACTTTTGTCTGAAATATTTTTCTCTAAAATGCAACGTTTACGAGATATTTGAGTGTATCCAGACTTTTGATACACCCTGTATATGTAAAATGTATTTTTACGTCCTGGCGACTCCATGATTCCTTCCTTCCGCGACGTTGCGGTAACGATCGTCAGTTGGTGATAAGAATGAATCGTTTAATAAACAGAGCATCTTGCGCCATACGTTTCTTTTAAACACTGTCACTAGTCAATAACTATATTTACGAGTAACCATGGAAAAGACGCAAGAAGATCGGTGATGGAAACCACGCTGGTCTTCTCGAGATAAATAAAAAATAATAAATACCCCTTGCAATAGAATTTTCCGGCGGAAGAATAAGAAGATAATAAAAACTTTTTAACGAAATATTTAATAAATGCAGCTGCATTAATACTGATAATAATTTTCTAACGGACAAGTACAATTGGATCAATAATGATAAAATCTTGACTAAATATTTATTAAATACAGCTGCATCAACGTCGACAAAAATAACTATAAAGAAATAAGACCCTTTCTAATCAGATCATGTGCGCGAAATTCCGCTGGGAAAAGCTAATGTTTAAGGGACTTTTGAACTGATATCGAGCTCACCAATTGACGATCACTACGGGTAAAAATATGAAAAGTAAGAGACACACCCCGCCTAATGAGGACACTAGCACAATTTTAATTCGTTAAAATTGAAGGATCCCCACTTCTGCGTAATTTCAATTCGTTGAAGTTTTGGAAGATCCCCACTCTTAGAATTAGAATACACCTCTAAAAGGGGATTATAAAAAGAGAACTCGTAAGACTCGGATATACATTTTTACATTTCACAACCTTACATTTATTCTCCAGTCTTCAGTTTCACGTAGTCTAATGGCCCTCGCTCACTGGACGCGATTAGAGTCCTATATAATCAGGGAGGCGACAATAGCGTCTCGCTTACGCTGACCGCCATGTTGGCGGTGAATCCTACGTGCAAACTAACCGCAACCGGCGTACCGTAAGTGAGAAAAAAGTATATTTGTAATGTTATTTTCTAAAAAAAAACATCTTAAATATCTCTGAGACATTTTTAAGATATTTTAGATTTACAAATGAACAGCTGCGAGCCCAACATGGCGATCATAGGAAGCATGGAGGGGGTAACGATGTCGCCTCTCTGATTATATAGGACTTTAGACGCGATGAGCGATGAACGATGGGCGATATCCAAGGAGAGCTTTATTTTTTCGGAAAATCAGAGCTCTCATTGGATATCGCTTATCGCTCATCGCTCATCGCGTCCAGTATGCGAGGGTCATTACTCTGTGCTTTTGCACCGTAATTTGTGAGTTAGTTACTTGTGCAACCAATCCTCACTTGGCATCATCTCCAGAGCAACCACGAGTCGAATATATATTGACATGAGACACAGAGCGAAACATCACACAAATTCATCACCCCTTCACTTCCGAATTACTATTAAAAACGTAAGTCTAATTGAATAATTTTTTGGTAATTATTCAGAATCACGGCTCCACCTGTAACTGGGTTGCACATTTTTTTACGGACTTTTGATGTTTAGAAAGAAATATAAATAACCATTTCTAGTTGGGGGAGGCCCAAAAAAAAAAGTTATAGACCTTAAAAAGGTAATTATGGTAATTATTTCGAATAAGGCTATTTCTGAATTTTGACAAATATGATCGGATCTCTCGGTAAAACTCTTTGTTGTGACTTCAACAGTGATAATCAGTTGGGGGAGTACGTCCCCCATCATCCCCACCCCCCAAAAAAAACAAAAAAACCCCAAATTTACCAAAGCAAAGCGAGGTCTACCCCACAACACAAACCAAATTTTAATTTTACATCAAAAATAGGTTTGGGTTAGGTTATATCTTCCGGAAGTGGAGTCCCCCGTAGGGGGAGGGGGCGGAACCCACTGTGTCCACGCATATAGTTTACAAAGCAATGCGAGGTCCACCCGACAATTGTTGTGTGGATGGAAAAGTGTATGCGTGGACGCGGTGGGTTCCGCCCCCCCCC
>NW_021853706.1:95790-112796 GCF_003651465.1 Formica exsecta
TCAAATGACCTTGAAAATGACCTTTAATGTCAAATCCAAGGTCACTATTAGATAGCCCCCTCTGTTCCCTACAACTTTTATCCGAGTCGTTTTCCTTCAAACGTTGATCTTGAAAAGTTATGAGGGTGGAACTTTTAAAATGGGACACCCTGTATTTATCCAAGATAATTTTCTTTAATTAAATGTATTTAATTCAAATAAACGTTTCGACTTTACTTAGTCTTCTTCAGTATAACGCTAAAAATATAAACATAAATAAATTCTTAATAAAATATGTGAAAGTTAACACACTCCTTTGAAGTAATCATGTCAATTTAAAATAAACATATACATATAAATACTTAAATAAAACACTAAGAAGAAGCTGTGACAAAATGTAAGAGCTTGGTCAGAGGTTAAAAATTAATAAAACTAATTAGCGACAATTAAAACTATTGTAGATAAATTCGTCGTTGGAAGGCGAGAAGTTAGCTTTTAAATTGTAAGTTATAGTCGTAAAATTGTGTTTCCGGTCTTATACTGTTAAAAAACAAAATAAAAAGGTTGATGTTACCAGCTATTAATTTAGGCAAACACTAATTGGTTAATATTTTTACTTACAACCTATCAATCAATCCCGAGGATGTTTTACATGTAGTATTGTCTTGCTTCTTGTTGTTATCGAGTCTAAATCGTGACTGTTAGTGAGTGTCAATAAGATGTTGAATGGATATAAACAAAAAGTAAAAGAGCGGCGCTGAAAACAAGTCGAACGTTATATGTTCGATAATTCTTCGAGAATATCGAAATATGCACTGTCAAGTAATTCGGTGTCGGTATTAGAATTGATTCCGAATTTTTGTTCTTTAATGTGAATCATTTCCGAAATAAGTCTTTTATTGAAACTATTTTCAATATCTAGAATTCTTGCTTTATCCCAATTAAATGTGTGTTGTAAGTTTAAAATGTGTTCTGAGACCACCGAATGTCTTGAAGAGTCGAGTTTTATGTTATTTATATGTTCCTAGAGTCTAGTGCTCAACTGTTTCTTTGTTTGTCCTACATATGAAGCATCGCAATTATTACAGTTTATTTTATAAATTACATTGGTGTTAGATGGATGTTTATTTTTGTCCTTTTGTACTTTAATCATTTTATCAGGTTTATTGAGACAACGGTACCCCCCTACAAAGTCCGATTTTTTAATCGCAAATGCAACTAATTCTGAAATGTTGTTAATATATGGGATCACAAAATAATTTTTTTTATTTTCTTCTTTCTTTGTATTATTGTTCGTTAAATTTGTTGTCTTGTTAATGAGAGTTCTTATTCTGCGATTAATTGTGTTAAAGATGAAACGGAGGGGATAGCCATTGTTCAACAGTATCTTGATACTAATTTCTAAATCCTTTTTATGGAATTGAGGATGAGACAAAAGCATAGCTCTATCAACTAAACTGTAAATGGTTCCTATTTTATGACACTTAGGATGATTCGAGAAATACGATAACATTCTCCCTGAGAATGTTTTTTTGTGAAACCAATCAATGTAAACGGAATTATCAATAATCTTAATTGACAAATCTAAAAAGCTGATGCTTCGGTCAGCCTTATATTCCACCGTAAACTGCAATCTTTTATGATAGTCATTAAACTTATTCAGGATGTTTATGACTATTTTCCTGTGCAGCTAATATTATATCGTCAACATAACGGTAATAAAATGGTAAATTCGTATTCAATGTGTTAAGAATTGATTCTTCCAAATCTTGGATTACTAGATTAGCTATTATCGGTGATAGTGGAGAACCCATAGGGGTCTCATATGTTTGTTTGTAAATATTGTTATTAAATGTGAAATATGTGGAGGATAGTATGGATTTAATAGCTGAAATAAAATCGTTCTTAGAAATCATGGTATGTGTTTCAATGTGATACCATCTGCTGTTAATGCTATCGATTGCAAGATCTGAAGGAATGTTGGTAAAAAGTGATATTACATCCAAAGAGACGATAACGTCCGACTGTCCTAATGTTTTTCCACTTGGTGTGTTGCACAACTCAAAACTATTGTTCACATGGCTCTTGGCTCGAGGGATACTTGATAATAATTTATGCATATAATTAGCAATAGAGTATAAGGCAATGTTGATCAAGGAAACGATAATTCTGAAAGGAATATTCTCCTTGTGGATTTTTGATAGGCCATATGCTTTGGGCAAGAGAGAATCACTAGATCGAAGACAATAATAATCCTTCTTGGAAATGTAATCCTTCTTTAACCAATCTCTTAACATGTTATTGAGATCTCTTTCGATTTTTAGAGAGGGTTTCTCTTTTATGATGGAGTAAGTATTTTTATTCTTTAGTAAATCCTCTACCTTATTTATGTAATAATCATTATCCATGGCTACAGTAACATTGCCTTTGTCAGCATGTGTAAATAGGATGTTTGGATTGCGGTGACAAAACTCCATTGTGGATTTACACATGCAATGCAATTTATCTTGTATCCAGTTTTTTTCCTCTTTAAAAATCGAAAGAGATCTCAATAACATGTTAAGAGATTGGTTAAAGAAGGATTACATTTCCAAGAAGGATTATTATTGTCTTCGATCTAGTGATTCTCTCTTGCCCAAAGCATATGGCCTACCAAAAATCCACAAAGAAAATATTCCTTTCAGAGTTATCGTTTCCTCGATCAACACTGCCTTATACTCTATTGCTAATTACATGCATAAATTATTATCATCAAGTATCCCTCGAGCCAAGAGCCATGTGAACAATAGTTTTGAGCTGTGCAACACACTAAGTGGAAAAACATTGGGACGTTGTAGTCTCTTTGGATGTAATATCACTTTTTACCAACATTCCTTCAGATCTTGCAATCGATAGCATTAACAGCAGATGGTATCACATTGAAACACACACCATGATCCCTAAGAACGATTCTATTTCAGCTATTAAATTCATACTATCCTCCACATATTTCACATTTAATAACAATATTTACAAACAAACATATGAGACCCCTATGGTAATAATCATTATCCATGGCTACAGTAACATTGCCTTTGTCAGCATGTGTAAATAGGATGTTTGGATTGCGGTGACAAAATTCCATTGTGGATTTACACATGCAATGCAATTTATCCATCATAAAAAAGAACCCCTCTTTAAAAATCGAAAGAGATCTCAATAACATGTTAAGAGATTGGTTAAAGAAGGATTACATTTCCAAGAAGGATTATTATTGTCTTCGATCTAGTGATTCTCTCTTGCCCAAAGCATATGGCCTACCAAAAATCCACAAAGAAAATATTCCTTTCAGAGTTATCGTTTCCTCGATCAACACTGCCTTATACTCTATTGCTAATTACATGCATAAATTATTATCATCAAGTATCCCTCGAGCCAAGAGCCATGTGAACAATAGTTTTGAGCTGTGCAACACACTAAGTGGAAAAACATTGGGACAGTCGGACGTTGTCGTCTCTTTGAATGTAATATCACTTTTTACCAACATACCTTCAGATCTTGCAATCGATAGCATTAACAGCAGATGGTATCACATTGAAACACACACCATGATCCCTAAGAACGATTTTATTTCAGCTATTAAATTCATACTATCCTCCACATATTTCACATTTAATGACAATATTTACAAACAAACATATGAGACCCCTATGAGTTCTCCACTATCTCCGATAATAGCTAATCTAGTAATCCAAGATGTGGAAGAATCAATTCTTAACACATTGGATACGAATTTACCATTTTATTACCGTTATGTTGACGATAAAATATTAGCTGCACCGGATAATAGGGTCATAAACATCCTGAATAAGTTCAATGACTATCATAAAAGATTGCAGTTTACGGTGAAATACGAGGTTGACCGAAGCATCAGCTTTTTAGATTTGTCAATTAAGATTATTGATAATTCCGTTTACATTGATTGGTTTCACAAAAAAACATTCTCAGGGAGAATGTTATCGTATTTCTCGAATCATCCTAAGTGTCATAAAATAGGAACCATTTACAGTTTAGTTGATAGAGTTATGCTTTTGTCTCATCCTCAATTCCATAAGAAGAATTTAGAAATTAGTATCAAGATACTGTTGAACAATGGCTATCCCCTCCGTTTCATCTTTAACACAATTAATCGCAGAATAAGAACTCTCATTAACAAGACAACAAATTTAACGAACAATAATACAAAGAAAGAAGAAAATAAGAAAAATTATTTTGTGATCCCATATATTAACAACATTTCAGAATTAGTTGCATCTGCGATTAAAAAATCGAAATTTGTAGTGGGATACCGTTGTCTCAATAAACTTGATAAAATGATTAAAGTACAAAAAGACAAAAATAAACATCCATCTAACACCAATGTAATTTATAAAATAAACTGTAATAATTGCGATGCTTCATATGGGGTGACACCCGTTTGGACACGGAACGATTGGACACCGCTCAATTGGACACGTAGTATTGGACACGGAACGATTGGACACAGAATTATTGGACACCGCACGATTGGACACCGCACGATTGGACACCGCACGATTGGACACCGCACGATTGGACACCGCACGATTGGACACCGCACGATTGGACACCGCACGATTGGACACCGCACGATTGGACACCGCACGATTGGACACCGCACGATTGGACACCGCACGATTGGACACCGCACGATTGGACACCGCACGATTGGACACCGCACGATTGGACACCGCACGATTGGACACCGCACGATTGGACACCGCACGATTGGACACCGCACGATTGGACACCGCACGATTGGACACCGCACGATTGGACACCGCACGATTGGACACCGCACGATTGGACACCGCACGATGTGCGGTGTCCAATAATTCTGTGTCCAATCGTGCAGTGTCCAATCGTGCAGTGTGCGTGTCCAATTGTGCGGTGTCCAATAATTCTGTGTCCAATCGTGCAGTGTCCAATTGTTCCGTGTCCGATACTACGTGTCCAATCAAGCGGTGTCCAATCATTCCGTGTCCAAACGGGATACGCCCCTTCATATGTACGACGAACAAAGAGACAGTTGAGCACTAGACTCAAGGAACATATAAATAACATAAAACTCGACTCTTCAAGACATTCGGTTATCTCAGAACACATTTTAAACTTACAACACACATTTAATTGGGATAAAGCAAGAATTCTAGATATTGAAAATAGTTTCAATAAAAGACTTATTTCGGAAATGATTCACATTAAAAAACAAAAATTCGGAATCAATTCTAATACCGACACCGAATTACTTGACAGTGCATATTTCGATATTCTCGAAGAATTATCGAACATATAACGTCCGACATTGTTTTCAGCGCCGCTCTTTTACTTTTTGTTTATATCCACTCAACATCTTATTGACACTCACTAACAGTCACGATTTAGACTCGACAACAACAAGAAGCAAGACAATACATGTAAGACATCCTCGGGATTGATTGACATAGGGTTGTAAGTAAAAATATTAACCAATTAGTGTTTGCCTAAATTAATAGCTGGTAACATCAACCTTTTTATTTTGTTTTTTAACAGTATAAGACCGGAAACACAATTTTACGACTATAACTGACAATTTAAAAGCTAACTTCTCGCCTTTCAACGACGAATTTATCTTCAATAGTTTTAATTGTCGCTAATCAGTTTTATTAATTTTTAACCTCTGACCAAACTCTTACATTTTGTCACAGCTTCTTCTTAGTGTTTTATTTAAGTATTTATTTCTATATGTTTATTTTAAATTGACATGATTACTTCAAAGGAGTGTGTTAACCTTCACATATTTTATTAAGAATTTATTTATGTTTATATTTTTAGCGTTATACTGAAGAAGACTAAGTAAAGTCGAAACGTTTATTTGAATTAAATACATTTAATTAAAGAAAATTATCTTGTATTTACAAGTTTTTTATTATTGACATCTTTAATTTAGCTGGTATAGTTGGTCCATTATTTATTTATTTTTCTTATTTATTACTTTTATATTGTATTAACCAGTCAGAACCCTTATGTTAACGATAAAACTTTGCCGCACTACTATGACTGATGTCCCCCGTATTAATATAACACCCGCGACAAATAAACACACACACATTCACCCATACCAAATTGACTATTAACGTTTACCATTTTTTATGTATACTAACGTAATTTAATTTAAACATGAATAAAGTCGTATTTTATTAATTTAAATCATATTAAATCTTTATTAACCCCCTCTCATTCCCAGAAGATCGCATTTGGTCCCATTCCGCGTAAAAGAGATTAAATTCTCTTGCCAAAATTGGTATAAAAAAAACAAATAATTGTTTTAAAAAATACATTGTAAATAATTACATACTTTTTCTTAAAAACAATTTTTTTTATACTGATTGATTTGTCTCATTATTCTGTACATAAAAGTATTACGGTAAGATTATCGAAAACTAAATATTTTACGAGATATTTTATTTTTTATATCAAAATATGTGTCAGATTAAAATATAAAATAACTCAAAAAGTACTCAATGAAAAAATACTTTATTGATTACTTCAAAGGAGTGTGTTAACCTTCACATATTTTACTAAGAATTTATTTATGTTTATATTTTTAGCGTTATACTGAAGAAGACTAAGTAAAGTCGAAACGTTTATTTGAATTAAATACATTTAATTAAAGAAAATTATCTTGTATTCACAAGTTTTTTATTATTGACATCTTTAATTTAGCTCGTATAGTTGGTCCATTATTTATTTATTTTTCTTATTTATTACTTTTATATTGTATTAACCAGTCAGAACCCTTATGTTAACGATAAAACTTTGCCGCACTACTATGACTGATGTCCCCCGTATTAATATAACACCCGCGACAAATAAACACACACACATTCACCCATACCAAATTGACTATTAACGTTTACCATTTTTTATGTATACTAACGTAATTTAATTTAAACATGAATAAAGTCGTATTTTATTAATTTAAATCATATTAAATCTTTATTAACCCCCTCTCATTCCCAGAAGATCGCATTTGGTCCCATTCCGCGTAAAAGAGATTAAATTCTCTTGCCAAAATTGGTATAAAAAAAACAAATAATTGTTTTAAAAAATACATTGTAAATAATTACATACTTTTTCTTAAAAACAATTTTTTTTATACTGATTGATTTGTCTCATTATTCTGAACATAAAAGTATTACGTTAAAATTATCGAAAAATAAATATTTTACGAGATATTTTATCTTTTATATCAAAATATGTCAGATTAAGATATAAAATAACTCAAAAAGTACTTAATGAAAAAATACTTTATTATAGTGTTTTGAAAAGCTCTCGAGATAAGCTACAAGAATATGTAATAAAAAAGGGGGGTTCCATTTAAGAAAACGTCGATCACATTGATCTCACCTTGAAAAGGTCACTCAAGGTCAAATCCATATTTTTGTCATGTGGCCCCCTCCGAACCCTACAACTTTTGTTTGAAACATTTTTTTCGATAAAGTTTACTTTCCGAGATATTTTACAGTTTCAAGTTAAAAAACTCACCCTGTATATATACAGGGTGTTCTAAAACTACCGTACTTCCTCTTAATGGATTTCTTAGAACATTTCAAGACGAAAATCCTAATACAAATATGTCGAGACTATAATAGTTTTTAAACAGGAATCGATTATATTTTACGAATGACAGCTGAAATTTCGCGCGCTCAGGCATGGCGAAATAACATGTGAAAAAAGTGCTCTATGAATGGGGCGCTCTTTTTATGATATTATGATTATCGTATAGATTTACAATAGCATTTGTTGGTGATTATGATTGAAAGGGCGAAGGGCCAGTGAATAATGCGTTGTTACGATGCGATTCTCTTTACTTTATTACAGTGCGACCGACTTGTTCGACTAGACGACGACGACTAAAGGATGTGTGTGCGGAAGAGAGCGACCAAATATACATATACCATATGCGAAACAAAAAGCGTATCCGGTGGTTCTTCTTCTCGAGACCTTCTTGTCTCGATTTCTCCAGCGTAGTCGGCATCTGCAAAGCCTATCAACTGAGATCTGCTCTGTAAGTTATACCGAAACGCGTGGTGCCTTTCAAGTATTTGAAAATGCGCTTGATCGCTTGCCAATGACTTTCATCAGGATTTGCAAGATATTTGCTAACATTATTAACAGCGTAAGCCAATTCTGGACGCGTCATCACCGCCAAAAACATGAGTGAGCCAACAGCTTCACGAAAGGGAACTGCTAAACAAATGTTTGTGTCTTCCGCCGGTTTCAGACAGACATGAACATCAGCTGGGACACTCACAGGCTTGGCCTCGCTCATTTTGAATCTATCTAAGATCTGAAGCGCGTAGGCTTCTTGATGGATAAACATTGTCTTATTAGCTTTATCTCTTTCTATTTGTACTCCTACAAAACTTCTGCCGTTTCCTATCGTTATTTCGAATTCATCACTCAATTTGTCCAATATTGTCTCTAAAACAGTCTTATTTTCCGAAGCAATCAGTCCATCATCTATGAATAACGCTAAGTACACTACACTGTTCTCGACTTGACCTAGAAAAATACACGGATCGGAATTGCACTGTTTAAAACCAAATTGTGCAAGAAAGTGCGTGAACTTGTCGTTCCAGCACCGAGGTGCTTGCTTTAAGCCGTACAACGATTTCTGTAACAAACAGACAACGTCACTTTTGTCACCGTCGACATCCAGACCTTCTGGCACCTCCATAAAAATCTCTTTGTCAAGATCACCGTGAAGAAAAGTGGTCTTAACGTCGAACTGCGACATCTCCAGATCTCGCTGTGTCACCATGGTTAGAAAGACTCGTAAGGAATCGTAACGAACGACTGGTGAGAAGGTTTTTGAATAATCCACTCCCTCCCGCTGGCGGAATCCTCTCGCACACAATCGCGCTTTGTAGCGACAGATGTTTCTTGTGATGTCGTACAGAATTTTGAACACGTATTTAGAATCAATGGGTGTCTTGATGCCCCTTCGCGGCAACAGAATCCACGTTCCGTTCTTCTGATGTGCTTCCAGCTCTTCAGCAACGGCTCGCGACCATTTGTCGCCGTCTGATCCGCTTGTAGTTTTTTTGAAGGTTTTAAGAATATGTTCCGCCACGTTGACTTCGAACCTGGGGGGTGGTTTGATGCTGCTCCTGTCTCTTAAATTTAGACGTTGAGTCGTAAGTGTTCTTCGTTGATTTACCACTGATTGACCTTCTTGACCAACTGTATCCTGCTCTCCAGCAATGACTCTGCTTGGCACATTTTGTATGTTTTTGTCTTGCTCTTCTAAACCTTGCACGTCTCTGGAATTTGCCTGGAACTTCAGATCTTCTTCCTCTCCTTCTTCAGATGTGTTTTCGAACTCCATTGTGGTTGAATTCTCTTCATCGAACTTAACGTGTTTCGAAACTAACACTGTCCTTTTCTGTGGATAATAAATACGGTAATTTGACGAATCGCCTTCGTATCCCACTAAGATTCCTTTTTCAGCTTTGGAGTCGAATTTCCCTCGAAACTGCTTGTCTACGTAAGTATACACATCTGATCCGAAAACACGCAAATGTGCTACGTCAAGTTTGTTGCCATGCCAGACTTCGTAAGGGGTTGCCAGAGTATTGCTGGTCGAAGAGGTTCTGTTCAGAACGTAAACGGCAGTGTTCACTGCCTCAGCCCAAAGCATCTTTGGCAAACTTTTTGCCTCAAGCATCATCCTGGCGTTCTCGACGATGGTGCGATCCTCTCTTTCGGCTGTCGTAACCCGACCAATCTCTAAATATAGTAAAAGATAAAACAATAAAGTAAAACAGAAAAGATTAAGAAAGAGCTGAGTAAAGCAATGCATTAAAATTAGAAAAAAGATCAAGGAAAGATAATTAGGAGAGAGTAAAGTAACAAAAGATTATTAATAAAATAAAAGTAAGATACGTGACTAAAGAGAAGGAAGTCACGGTCAAGTTCTCGGAAGCTGAGTAAGCAGCTGACGAGACAGCTGACGAGCGGAGCACGAGACATGCTCCGGTCAGGGACACCACACTCCTCCCAAATCAACGACCTAATTAATTAAGATATATAATAAGCGCGAGATGCACCGACGCTCGCTACTCGCTCACTACTCGCTCGCATATATCGATAGTATCGAAGTACCGTACGTATCGCGCCCGACTATTATAATCGCGACTAAGTGATAGTGTACAAGAATCTGTGAAATATATCAATTTATACCTAACGTTCGGGAGTGTCTTATTTCGAGCGTGGATCCTAATCCTTTGGGCGTATAAATCCCTAAAGACCTCTTCCTTAGCGGCTAGAGGCACAACACGCCTCTGGCATATATTTTTTAACACACATGCAAATTGCATCTAGTGTGAAATAACAGCCAGCTCACGAATTGAACACCTCTGGCATATATTTTTTAACCAAAGCGAACATGCAAAACGCATTTGGTGTCAAATATTCTTAAAACAACCAGCTCACGAACTGACCGCCTCTGGCATATATTTTTTAACACACACGCAAATCGCATCTAGTGTGAAATAACAACCAGCTCACGAATTGATCGCCTCTGGCATATATTTTTTAACACACATGCAAATCGCATCTAGTGTGAAATAACAACCAGCTCACGAATTGATCGCCTCTGGCATATATTTTTTAACACACATGCAAATCGCATCTAGTGTGAAATAACAACCAGCTCACGAATTGATCGCCTCTGGCATATATTTTTTAACACACATGCAAATCGCATCTAGTGTGAAATAACAACCAGCTCACGAATTGATCGCCTCTGGCATATATTTTTTAACACACATGCAAATCGCATCTAGTGTGAAATAACAACCAGCTCACGAATTGATCGCCTCTGGCATATATTTTTTAACACACATGCAAATCGCATCTAGTGTGAAATAACAACCAGCTCACGAATTGATCGCCTCTGGCATATATTTTTTAACACACATGCAAATCGCATCTAGTGTGAAATAACAACCAGCTCACGAATTGATCGCCTCTGGCATATATTTTTTAACACACATGCAAATCGCATCTAGTGTGAAATAACAACCAGCTCACGAATTGATCGCCTCTGGCATATATTTTTTAACACACATGCAAATCGCATCTAGTGTGAAATAACAACCAGCTCACGAATTGATCGCCTCTGGCATATATTTTTTAACACACATGCAAATCGCATCTAGTGTGAAATAACAACCAGCTCACGAATTGATCGCCTCTGGCATATATTTTTTAACACACATGCAAATCGCATCTAGTGTGAAATAACAACCAGCTCACGAATTGATCGCCTCTGGCATATATTTTTTAACACACATGCAAATCGCATCTAGTGTGAAATAACAACCAGCTCACGAATTGATCGCCTCTGGCATATATTTTTTAACACACATGCAAATCGCATCTAGTGTGAAATAACAACCAGCTCACGAATTGATCGCCTCTGGCATATATTTTTTAACACACATGCAAATCGCATCTAGTGTGAAATAACAACCAGCTCACGAATTGATCGCCTCTGGCATATATTTTTTAACACACATGCAAATCGCATCTAGTGTGAAATAACAACCAGCTCACGAATTGATCGCCTCTGGCATATATTTTTTAACACACATGCAAATCGCATCTAGTGTGAAATAACAACCAGCTCACGAATTGATCGCCTCTGGCATATATTTTTTAACACACATGCAAATCGCATCTAGTGTGAAATAACAACCAGCTCACGAATTGATCGCCTCTGGCATATATTTTTTAACACACATGCAAATCGCATCTAGTGTGAAATAACAACCAGCTCACGAATTGATCGCCTCTGGCATATATTTTTTAACACACATGCAAATCGCATCTAGTGTGAAATAACAACCAGCTCACGAATTGATCGCCTCTGGCATATATTTTTTAACACACATGCAAATCGCATCTAGTGTGAAATAACAACCAGCTCACGAATTGATCGCCTCTGGCATATATTTTTTAACACACATGCAAATCGCATCTAGTGTGAAATAACAACCAGCTCACGAATTGATCGCCTCTGGCATATATTTTTTAACACACATGCAAATCGCATCTAGTGTGAAATAACAACCAGCTCACGAATTGATCGCCTCTGGCATATATTTTTTAACACACATGCAAATCGCATCTAGTGTGAAATAACAACCAGCTCACGAATTGATCGCCTCTGGCATATATTTTTTAACACACATGCAAATCGCATCTAGTGTGAAATAACAACCAGCTCACGAATTGATCGCCTCTGGCATATATTTTTTAACACACATGCAAATCGCATCTAGTGTGAAATAACAACCAGCTCACGAATTGATCGCCTCTGGCATATATTTTTTAACACACATGCAAATCGCATCTAGTGTGAAATAACAACCAGCTCACGAATTGATCGCCTCTGGCATATATTTTTTAACACACATGCAAATCGCATCTAGTGTGAAATAACAACCAGCTCACGAATTGATCGCCTCTGGCATATATTTTTTAACACACATGCAAATCGCATCTAGTGTGAAATAACAACCAGCTCACGAATTGATCGCCTCTGGCATATATTTTTTAACACACATGCAAATCGCATCTAGTGTGAAATAACAACCAGCTCACGAATTGATCGCCTCTGGCATATATTTTTTAACACACATGCAAATCGCATCTAGTGTGAAATAACAACCAGCTCACGAATTGATCGCCTCTGGCATATATTTTTTAACACACATGCAAATCGCATCTAGTGTGAAATAACAACCAGCTCACGAATTGATCGCCTCTGGCATATATTTTTTAACACACATGCAAATCGCATCTAGTGTGAAATAACAACCAGCTCACGAATTGATCGCCTCTGGCATATATTTTTTAACACACATGCAAATCGCATCTAGTGTGAAATAACAACCAGCTCACGAATTGATCGCCTCTGGCATATATTTTTTAACACACATGCAAATCGCATCTAGTGTGAAATAACAACCAGCTCACGAATTGATCGCCTCTGGCATATATTTTTTAACACACATACAAATGGCATCTAGTGTGAAATAACAACCAGCTCACGAATTGATCGCCTCTGGCATATATTTTTTAACACACATGCAAATCGCATCTAGTGTGAAATAACAACCAGCTCACGAATTGATCGCCTCTGGCATATATTTTTTAACACACATGCAAATCGCATCTAGTGTGAAATAACAACCAGCTCACGAATTGATCGCCTCTGGCATATATTTTTTAACACACATGCAAATCGCATCTAGTGTGAAATAACAACCAGCTCACGAATTGATCGCCTCTGGCATATATTTTTTAACACACATGCAAATCGCATCTAGTGTGAAATAACAACCAGCTCACGAATTGATCGCCTCTGGCATATATTTTTTAACACACATGCAAATCGCATCTAGTGTGAAATAACAACCAGCTCACGAATTGATCGCCTCTGGCATATATTTTTTAACACACATGCAAATCGCATCTAGTGTGAAATAACAACCAGCTCACGAATTGATCGCCTCTGGCATATATTTTTTAACACACATGCAAATCGCATCTAGTGTGAAATAACAACCAGCTCACGAATTGATCGCCTCTGGCATATATTTTTTAACACACATGCAAATCGCATCTAGTGTGAAATAACAACCAGCTCACGAATTGATCGCCTCTGGCATATATTTTTTAACACACATGCAAATCGCATCTAGTGTGAAATAACAACCAGCTCACGAATTGATCGCCTCTGGCATATATTTTTTAACACACATGCAAATCGCATCTAGTGTGAAATAACAACCAGCTCACGAATTGATCGCCTCTGGCATATATTTTTTAACACACATGCAAATCGCATCTAGTGTGAAATAACAACCAGCTCACGAATTGATCGCCTCTGGCATATATTTTTTAACACACATGCAAATCGCATCTAGTGTGAAATAACAACCAGCTCACGAATTGATCGCCTCTGGCATATATTTTTTAACACACATGCAAATCGCATCTAGTGTGAAATAACAACCAGCTCACGAATTGATCGCCTCTGGCATATATTTTTTAACACACATGCAAATCGCATCTAGTGTGAAATAACAACCAGCTCACGAATTGATCGCCTCTGGCATATATTTTTTAACACACATGCAAATCGCATCTAGTGTGAAATAACAACCAGCTCACGAATTGATCGCCTCTGGCATATATTTTTTAACACACATGCAAATCGCATCTAGTGTGAAATAACAACCAGCTCACGAATTGATCGCCTCTGGCATATATTTTTTAACACACATGCAAATCGCATCTAGTGTGAAATAACAACCAGCTCACGAATTGATCGCCTCTGGCATATATTTTTTAACACACATGCAAATCGCATCTAGTGTGAAATAACAACCAGCTCACGAATTGATCGCCTCTGGCATATATTTTTTAACACACATGCAAATCGCATCTAGTGTGAAATAACAACCAGCTCACGAATTGATCGCCTCTGGCATATATTTTTTAACACACATGCAAATCGCATCTAGTGTGAAATAACAACCAGCTCACGAATTGATCGCCTCTGGCATATATTTTTTAACACACATGCAAATCGCATCTAGTGTGAAATAACAACCAGCTCACGAATTGATCGCCTCTGGCATATATTTTTTAACACACATGCAAATCGCATCTAGTGTGAAATAACAACCAGCTCACGAATTGATCGCCTCTGGCATATATTTTTTAACACACATGCAAATCGCATCTAGTGTGAAATAACAACCAGCTCACGAATTGATCGCCTCTGGCATATATTTTTTAACACACATGCAAATCGCATCTAGTGTGAAATAACAACCAGCTCACGAATTGATCGCCTCTGGCATATATTTTTTAACACACATGCAAATCGCATCTAGTGTGAAATAACAACCAGCTCACGAATTGATCGCCTCTGGCATATATTTTTTAACACACATGCAAATCGCATCTAGTGTGAAATAACAACCAGCTCACGAATTGATCGCCTCTGGCATATATTTTTTAACACACATGCAAATCGCATCTAGTGTGAAATAACAACCAGCTCACGAATTGATCGCCTCTGGCATATATTTTTTAACACACATGCAAATCGCATCTAGTGTGAAATAACAACCAGCTCACGAATTGATCGCCTCTGGCATATATTTTTTAACACACATGCAAATCGCATCTAGTGTGAAATAACAACCAGCTCACGAATTGATCGCCTCTGGCATATATTTTTTAACACACATGCAAATCGCATCTAGTGTGAAATAACAACCAGCTCACGAATTGATCGCCTCTGGCATATATTTTTTAACACACATGCAAATCGCATCTAGTGTGAAATAACAACCAGCTCACGAATTGATCGCCTCTGGCATATATTTTTTAACACACATGCAAATCGCATCTAGTGTGAAATAACAACCAGCTCACGAATTGATCGCCTCTGGCATATATTTTTTAACACACATGCAAATCGCATCTAGTGTGAAATAACAACCAGCTCACGAATTGATCGCCTCTGGCATATATTTTTTAACACACATGCAAATCGCATCTAGTGTGAAATAACAACCAGCTCACGAATTGATCGCCTCTGGCATATATTTTTTAACACACATGCAAATCGCATCTAGTGTGAAATAACAACCAGCTCACGAATTGATCGCCTCTGGCATATATTTTTTAACACACATGCAAATCGCATCTAGTGTGAAATAACAACCAGCTCACGAATTGATCGCCTCTGGCATATATTTTTTAACACACATGCAAATCGCATCTAGTGTGAAATAACAACCAGCTCACGAATTGATCGCCTCTGGCATATATTTTTTAACACACATGCAAATCGCATCTAGTGTGAAATAACAACCAGCTCACGAATTGATCGCCTCTGGCATATATTTTTTAACACACATGCAAATCGCATCTAGTGTGAAATAACAACCAGCTCACGAATTGATCGCCTCTGGCATATATTTTTTAACACACATGCAAATCGCATCTAGTGTGAAATAACAACCAGCTCACGAATTGATCGCCTCTGGCATATATTTTTTAACACACATGCAAATCGCATCTAGTGTGAAATAACAACCAGCTCACGAATTGATCGCCTCTGGCATATATTTTTTAACACACATGCAAATCGCATCTAGTGTGAAATAACAACCAGCTCACGAATTGATCGCCTCTGGCATATATTTTTTAACACACATGCAAATCGCATCTAGTGTGAAATAACAACCAGCTCACGAATTGATCGCCTCTGGCATATATTTTTTAACACACATGCAAATCGCATCTAGTGTGAAATAACAACCAGCTCACGAATTGATCGCCTCTGGCATATATTTTTTAACACACATGCAAATCGCATCTAGTGTGAAATAACAACCAGCTCACGAATTGATCGCCTCTGGCATATATTTTTTAACACACATGCAAATCGCATCTAGTGTGAAATAACAACCAGCTCACGAATTGATCGCCTCTGGCATATATTTTTTAACACACATGCAAATCGCATCTAGTGTGAAATAACAACCAGCTCACGAATTGATCGCCTCTGGCATATATTTTTTAACACACATGCAAATCGCATCTAGTGTGAAATAACAACCAGCTCACGAATTGATCGCCTCTGGCATATATTTTTTAACACACATGCAAATCGCATCTAGTGTGAAATAACAACCAGCTCACGAATTGATCGCCTCTGGCATATATTTTTTAACACACATGCAAATCGCATCTAGTGTGAAATAAGGAGATTAAAATTAGAAGAATACGATTACGAGATCATACACAAGGCCGGGACAGCGAACGCTGACGCGCTAAGTCGACACGTAGCGGATATCAACAGCATCGAGGAGGATGAGAGCACCGACACGAAG
>NW_021853707.1:0-34735 GCF_003651465.1 Formica exsecta
TTGCCACGAAACTGTAATTGCTTTTAATAAATCCAAGTTGTTGTTTAATTTCGGTCTTCTTAAATAATTCTATGCAATTTTGAATTGCAAAGCTCGAATTCGTAAGAGCAAGAATAACATTCATTATAGGATTGTAATTATCTGCATAAAAAAGAGCCGCCGTCAGCCATGTACCCCATCTTGTTATTATAGGTTCAGGAGGAAGTGGAGTATTGGGAAGTTGCTCTTTGTACAATTGAACCCGTAGAGAAGCTTTCAAAAAGGTTTTTTTTACGTTTTTAATCAAATCATTAATTAATGGAAATTGATTCCTAATTTCTTCAGCTACACGATTAAGACCGTGAGCTAAGCAACTGACGTGGATTAAATTTTCATAAAATATTTTTAAATTTTGGCCAGCTTTAATCATATATGGTGCGACATCTGACAATAACAGTAAAATTTTTTGAGAAGGCACATGCTCGGGTAAAAAAAATTCTGGCAATCCGTCTTGAATGAAGCGAGTTATTATTAAATTGTTTGTTTTTTCAAGCTGTTTTGACGATATTAAATATGACTTACTTACGTTATCTTCGCAAAGAGAACCTATCAATAAATGCGCAATATACCGACCACAACTATCGGTAGTTTCATCCACTATAAAATAAATATAATTGTTGCCTATAATCTGTCTGATTTTAGATATTGTTTCGGCATAACATGAATTTACAAATTTTTTTTGTAATGTACTTTCATCAGGAATATGTTGTTTACAATATTTTTTAAGAAATAATTGAAAATTTATATTGTTTAACTTATTTAAAGGAATATTTGAAGCGACTAGAGCTTGACATAAATCTTTGTTGAACTCTTCTTGTTCGGCCAGTTTAGAATTATTTTTTAAGCATTGGCCTAAAGTTTGGTGAAGAGCAGTAGACTTTTTAAATTTTTCGCATTTTAATATATATATATTATAACAAATAATATAGACTATGTTATTTAAATGTGTGTATAGTATGTTAATTGCCTTCACATCACCCCTCCCCTCCATAATTATCTTCCTTATTGTCCACAGTATAACATACTGTAAACATATAAATATATAGTGTGTACAGATAGAGAAACATTTAATAACACCGAGCGGGTTCTAAATTGTACTTTCCAAACAGTTTCAGTCAGATTTGTTTATCTTTTTCCTTGAAATTGGATGCTTTCATTCATCTCGTGATGAATCAAAGATTCTTATTTTTATTGATAACTATAAAATACACGCGAGTGAATACATGAATCTTGTATAAATCAATTTCATGCAAATGATAAATAGAATTTTAGCTTCTTTTAAAAACTATTTTTAAATATTTAAGAATAATGGTTATTGTTGCATATTTTAGATAGAAATTAAGACAAAAATCAAATAAGTTTTTTTATAAACACACCCCGTTGATTAACAGCCGAGAGAAAGTAGTAAAGAATATATTTTTTTAAAATTATACTCTCTATTATAAAATAATGTGCTCATTATTTTATAAGATTCTAGAAAGTTATACACAAATATGTGGGTTATAAAATATTTGAATTACATAAGTAATGGACAATTTTGTTATTTATTACTTATATCAAAAAATAAATACATATGCATATCACGAACTGATTAAAATACATACTAAATTGGAAATATATTAATCATGTGCGTTCAGTCATGATCAAGAATTTCCGTCGAAAATGTTGTTTCCACTACTACGTTATATTTTTTCTGAAATGCGAATTACTACTTCAATAAAGTACTTGACATTAATCATCAGTAGACTTCGGATTATATGCACGGAAAATTTAAAAAATATGCGCATATATATGCACGGATTTTTGCAAAAACATGCAAAAATTTGTACAAATTTGCAAAGAATATGCAGATATATATTTATAATCTATAAATATTTATTTTTTATAATATTTCAAATCTGTAGGAATAAATGCAAAATGAAATAGAAAATAAAAGAAGCTTTAATCAAATAATATATATTTTACAAATACAAAATAAATAATCACGATATTCAAAAATATAAACTTTATTTGTACATATAAACTTATATTTAAACTAAACTTATATTTAAGAAAATTAAATGTAAATTAAATTTTTTATTGAGAGTTAAAACAATATATTATTAAATGTTTTTCAAAATTTTCCAAAAGAAATCTATGCCTTCTGTCTGAAAATAAATATTTAAAAATGGAAAAAGAACGTTCAACATCTACAGATGTTATCGGGGCATTTTTAAGTTTACTAATTAATTCAGGGATAAGAAAGTTAATGTCGTTATCATCATTAGCAATTAATTCGCCTTTCAAAATTCTATTAACTTTAGTTAGTAGCTTGTAACCTACATTTTTTTCCAGAACGTCATTAAATTTTTTAAAAATTGTCGCACCAATTTTACCTTTAACATTTTTACATGAAATTCCGAACTCTTCGATTAATTCAATTGATTCTAACAAACTCATCCCTTCTTTTTCCAATTTCTCAATTATTTTTGCCACGAAACTGTAATTGCTTTTAATAAATCCAAGTTGTTGTTGAATTTCGGACTTCTTAAATAATTCTATGCAATTTTCAATTGCAAAGCTCGAATTCGTAAGAGCAAGAATAATATTCATTATAGGATTGTAATTATCTGCATAAAAAAGAGCCGCCGTCAGCCATGTACCCCATCTTGTTATTATAGGTTCAGGAGGAAGTGGAGTATTGGGAAGTTGCTCTTTGTACAATTGAACCCGTAGAGAAGCTTTCAAAAAGGTTTTTTTTACGTTTTTAATCAAATCATTAATTAATGGAAATTGATTCCTAATTTCTTCAGCTACACGATTAAGACCGTGAGCTAAGCAACTGACGTGGATTAAATTTTCATAAAATATTTTTAAATTTTGGCCAGCTTTAATCATATATGGTGCGGCATCTGACAATAACAGTAAAATTTTTTGAGAAGGCACATGCTCGGGTAAAAAAAATTCTGGCAATCCGTCTTGAATGAAGCGAGTTATTATTAAATTGTTTGTTTTTTCAAGCTGTTTTGACGATATTAAATATGACTTACTTACGTTATCTTCGCAAAGAGAACCTATCAATAAATGCGCAATATACCGACCACAACTATCGGTAGTTTCATCCACTATAAAATAAATATAATTGTTGCCTATAATCTGTCTGATTTTAGATATTGTTTCGGCATAACATGAATTTACTAATTTTTTTCGTAATGTACTTTTATCAGGAATATGTTGTTTACAATATTTTTTAAGAAATAATTGAAAATTTATATTGTTTAACTTATTTAAAGGAATATTTGAAGCGACTAGAGCTTGACATAAATCTTTGTTGAACACTTCTTGTTCGGCCAGTTTAGAATTATTTTTTAAGCATTGGCCTAAAGTTTGGTGAAGAGCAGTAGACTTTTTAAATTTTTCGCATTTTCCAATATGTGAAGGAGTCTTAGCGTGCTGATCTATTAAATATTTTCTGTCACGGGATATCTGAAGCAGCGATTTTAAAATAAAAATAATATTTCTTATTTGCAGAATTATTTTATGTCTTGTATATACAGTCAAAATTTCAAAATATATTTAATATTATATAAATAAGGCTAATATTGATTTATAATTTTAAATGATTAATATAATAAAATAATTACGTATAATTGCAGCAACAAAGAATTTATAATTAATTATTACAACAATTAAAAATGATAATTTAATAATAATTAAAATTTATACTTTTGAATCCTTTTTTACTATAGCTAAATAAAAACATTGTTTTCTTTTCGATACTTACAATTTTACCGCATGCTCTGCAGAATACTTTATCTTTATCCAGTACAAGCTCTGGATATGGCTTAATCCATGTTAATATCTTATTGTTAGACATATTTATTTCGTCAATAATTTATCGAATTTATAATTTCACCTACTTCACACGGAGTCTAACGGAAGAATGAATAGCTCCGACTTTCAGCGTCAAGAATAGTTGAAAAAGAATTAAAAATGACGATACGGGAGACAATAGAAGGAGACAAATGATACAAGAAACAAAAATGAGTTCGAGATTGGGGTTTTTTTTTTTAACTGAAAAGCAGTAGAAACCCAATTTTTATTGCGTTCTAGAAACGTTTCTCTTAATTTTATATATCTTTTATTTAAAATGAATTTTAAACACGTAATATGATCTAGAATTTCATTTTTATATTACTTCATTAATTTTTCCGTTTTGGATAGATATTTTAAGCAAAAATTAGAGTTGTATTCAATTATATGCAATAAAATATGCAAAATTTATGTAAATATGCAAACTTTTTGAAAATATGCAAAGATTGAGTAAATATGCAAAATATGCAAAAATTAATTCACATTAATTAAATGTAAATATTATAATTTCTCCATATTATTAGAGCTCTTGTAAAATATGCAAAAAATAACAAATATGCAATTTGCATATAATCCGAAGTCTACTCATAACATAGGCTACGGTCGAGAAGACGCTAGAGATACTTCGATGCATTGCATTAACCAATAAGAATAAAGAAATTGTTACTCTCTTTGCCCTGATTGGTCAATCAAACGCTTCAGAGCACTTCTAGCGTCTTTCCGACCGCAGCCTTAATCACCTACATGAAGCTAGCCGGAAGAAATTATTAAATATGATTATTTTAAATTTTTCTGAATGTATTTCGTTTGTAAATCGTTTGTGATTGATTGTGTCTGATCTTAACGTTTGTGATAAATTAGGTTTTTTGTAATTAGCAATTTTAGTTTGGTCATGATGTTAGCTGGAACTTTTTAATAACAAACAGATTTTGTGATAACTGAAAACTGTAATTGATAGGAAATCGTTTGTGATTTACAAATATACCAATGTTACTTACATGCAAAATTAGTTTTTTTTTATAATTGTAGTGCGCATGCGCAAAGTATACTCAGGGCTCCTGCCCACGGAGAGCGTGTTGCTCTCTTTGGGCAGGTAAAGTTATATATAAGAAGGTTAAGTCACGAGCATCCAGAAACCCATAATGCATTGCAAAGAATCGGCGTGTGCGCAATCGCTATTGAAAAGAGATGCTAAATATTAAAAAGGGATGCCAAATAAGGTAGACTTGTTATTGGCTCTCGCGGCCTTTCGCAATGCATCATGGGTTCTTGAATGACATACACAGTTTCAATATATGACTTAACCTTCTTTTATATAATCTTATGGGCAGGAGCCCCTTAGAACATATATAAATGGAAGGGGAATAGCAGGCTGAAAAGTGTCGGAAGGAAGTGAAAAAGAAAATCGTAGTTGCCTCTCTCTTGTGAGTAACTACGCATACAAGCATCGTGTCTGTAGATATACATACTTTTGTGTACACACACATGTGACTAATGTAACCTTATTTTTCATTGGGCCAAACCTAATTATTTGAATACATATTGATATATTTTTGGTAGAAAATATATTCAACCTGGAGGAAACTGTATTTGAAACTGAAGCTTTCGATACTCGTTGTATTACTGCTTTTTCTCGTAAACTGCTTAATCTCAATTTCCGCAAGATTCGTAATCATACGTTATCATGTCTATGTTGACAAATATCTTTTTCTCTGAGTGTGCAATTATTGCAGCTGTAGCAGAATATGTATATGTATGTACATACACACGACACGACCGTATTTTACAAAACAGGGGTTCTTAAAACATTATATCATTCGTGAACGCTATTTTATGTGTGTTGACTGCGAATTATGTATATACACGTACGTATTACAAAAAAACTTCGAGAGAGAAAACAGAATTGCCAACAAAGCAATAGCAATATTTATATAGTTCCATGTCACGTATTAATTAAGTACAATTAATTAATACGAATAAAATTGTTTAAAAACCAAGATGCTCGCACTTTAATTCAAATGCAACCGATTATAATTTTCTCTTATATCAAGCGCTTAGTATAAATGCAATTCGTTCCTCGTACATACATACATATATATATATATATATATATATCGATACAATCATATCTTCTTCTTCTTCTTCTTCTTCCTCTTCATGTTTAATTGACCTTCCTAGTCCGACCCTAATAAGATACGATCATATATAATTGTTAGCAAATACACGGTCAACAAATGATCGCGTGTTTAGCGCCAAATGGAGGCGCTAAATGGACGGTTTGCAGACTCGCGCGTGGTCGCGTTCTAGTGATAACTGGTGATAAAATCATCGGCGACGACCAATGGTAGACGAGAGAGAGCATTTCCGCGTATAAACGAGCTTTCTACGCTACGGTATTGCTCCGCTCCTCGCCTCGGTCTTACGTCGGTCGGACTTTGCGCAACGATTGTTTACAAGCGCGCACGGTCCCCTCGTTTGTATCGTATCGCGATACTATATACAGTGGCGTTTGTAAATAATAATCGCGCACGCTCGCTCGTGTGTTGCTGTTGCAATATCCGCATCCGCAGCGGCCGCCCGTCTCATCAATTCCCGCGTGATACCGAGGGATGTGCGCGTCGCGACGCGTCGTACCCCCCGTCGTACTCGTCGTCGCGTGCGTCGTATACGACGCGGGCCCCGCCACATATATCGTGTGTACACCACCGTGACCCACTTGTTGCGTCTAGGTTATGGCGTTATAAACAAAAATATGCTGCGCACAACAGACGCGTCCGTCTTCAGTCGCGTCGCGAGCCGTCGTTCGTCGTGAGGTTTGTCGCGCTAGCTGGCACCAGGGCATGGAGGCTGGCCCGGGCCTGAGCCTGTTTCAGGGCTCCGAGAGCATACAGCTGAATACGGTAGCGCAAAGGCTCGAGGAAGACGAGGAACAGGAAGATAAAAGGCGACGTGAAGGGGAGGTAACGCCGCTCTTTTTTTTTTCTCCGTAGGATTGTTATACACGCTTACAAGTTATATTTCGTGGAGAAGAGATTTGCAGTGTAAAAGCTTCCCTTATAGGGTTTCACTGTGTGCAGAGAAAGAGAAAGAGAGAGAGAAACTTTACAATATATTATTACATTTTTTGCAAAAAAGAAGTGGAAAATAATATATCCAAGTCCACACATTATGTGATGATGTAATAAAATTTTACTGCAGATGAATTTTTTGATATGCTGCTATTATATTCTCTACGCTAGGAAAACTGTACAAAGTCCACTGTGTAGAGTCCTCCTTATCAAGCAATTTCATTATTGTACTTTGGAAGAATAGAATCTGCAAAATATTAAATCTTTATTGTATAAGATCCTGCTGCAAAAAAGTTGATGTACAAGAAAAAGAAACTATATATATATATATATATAATATCTATAGCATATAGTCTTTTTTTCTCTTTTGAAGAATGATTTTGTAATATTGTGTGTTCTGCGGTAACAAACGATAAAAGTTTATAAAAACATGTGCAAATTCTACTATAATTGCTATCCTTCCAGCTCCAGGCTCTCATAACAACGGCGTTTGATGATTTGGAGAATGATGATGATGTCAGTTCTGTCGATAGTAGTCACTATCAAGATGATAGTATCAGAGATATTGATTGCACCAATACAGTAGTCAACTCTGGCCTAGAGTCGGTTACACCTGCCAAAGGTCAGGTAGCGGTAATGCAGAAGGAATTTGATGTTTATAATCGCATGGAGAATTTGAATAATTATGATGACGATATTATAACGAATCACATATCTGATTCCGAAACCGGTGGGACTGTGCAAGCCGATTTCGATTTGTACAGACAAACGGGAACGCCGTACGTTAACAATAAATTCAATGACAACAGCAATAGCAATAGCATGCTGGAGACACCATACGAATTATCAAAACCACCGACTGGATATTCTCGCAAGATGCATCCACAGTCGGTCAAGGAGGCCACCTTTGGCGAAAATTATCCCTACAATTACGAAACACCAGCTAATCATTACAATACTCATATAATCAAGAAATACTCCAACAATGGTTTTATCGATGTGCATGAAAATAATGTACAAAGTAAGCAGATTCACGAGTTCGGCGGAGGCGACAATGCTACCTCGGATCACATGAATCATTGCTATAAGACTAGTCCAAATGGCAGGTCAATAGATGACGATGCAGCGTACAAAACGGCAGAGTATAATAGCAGGGAGCAACTCGAGGTACTGTATAAGGTCAGATTAAGGGAGATCGACCGTTTGACGGATGAGCTGCAACAATTGCAATCAGAAAAAGAAGATGAGAAGAACCAAATGACCAAGAAATTAATGCTGTTACAAGCAGAAATCGACAAAATTAATATCTCCAGGACTCAAGCGCAACGTGCACTTGGTAAGGATGAAAGAAGTTATATAATCATTTGGAGCCTTGAGAAAAAAATACTAGTTTTAATCATCAGTATTAACGATATTATCAAATACATATAATCAAAGTAATCTTAATTATCTTGCCCGTTTAACGATATATAATTAGACTGAACTAATTTTTTTCAGTTGACGCTAAAGCTGAGATAACTGACCTGCAAATGCAAATGGAGTCTCTAAAAGAGAAAAATACAGTTTTGGAGAAGACAAATCAAAACGTAAAATACATATCTGCATTTTATTTCGATTAAGATTAAGTCTTGTAATGTCAACAATATTATTTTATATAGATAACGGAAGAATTGAATATTGCGAGAGACTCTGTCATAGATTTACAGCAGAAGATTGCTATACTGGAAAGAACACAGATGTTGCAAGCGAATGATAAGACACATGAAAAGTTTTTGAAACAGGCGCAAGAGAAACACACAGTGGAAATGAAAAACATGCAGACTCAGATAGATGTTCTTACAGATAAATTAAATGTCAAGGTATTGTCAAACTTTTTATTTAAGCTATTTCTCATATTTCGCATATATATTTTCTCTATAATTATATTTGCCACAGCTGCTCAATATGGACAACGGCAACAATAGTATTTGGGCAAGTCATTATTGATTATTTTTGTAATTGCAGACTATATCTTTTATAGTTTATTCTTCCATATAATTTATTTATTTAAATACATAGAAAAATGATTAATATGAGTGCCTAACAATTATACATTCTTAATACACAATATTTTATTTTTTGGATATATTACTTTGCACATTTATATGTAATGTTAATATATTTAGTTTGCTATATTATTTATCTTTTAAATAGGAGACGTCCTGTGTCGCTCTCGAACATAAATTGGATAATGCTCGAAGAGCGCACGAGGCTCTCATGGTGGAAAAGGGTGACACCATGAATCGATTGGCACAAGCATTGGAAGAAAGTCAAGCCCAATGCCGCAATCTTATGGCTACGAATAGCGCTCAGCAAGTAATGCAGTTACAAGCGCAAGTTAAAATGTTGACTCAGGAAAAGGAAGAGCTGCATAAAACTGTACAAGAATTGCAGGTAATTTAAAAGATTCTATGTTAAATTTGTTCTTTGATTACCCAGAAGATACATTAATTATGAGAAATTGGTTTAGAGAAAAGATTTTTACTATATAATTATTTGTAGAACAAATTGGAAGTGGTCAAGAGCGACATAGCGCAATACGATTCGTTATTGACCACAACCTTGGACGACGAATCTGATTCAATTAGACAGATGAAATTAGGTGAACTTCATAATAAATCGAAATCGAAGCCGGTCGACGATATCACAAATAAATTAAGAGGCGAACTGCAAAGGTAAATAATTGTTCATATATATATATATATTTATCTCGTTTAAATTTTAATTATTAAATATTGTGTTAACAATCGTTTTTTTCTGATGTATACAATGTTACTTTGGTTCAGATGTTTAGCTGGTCAAGCTGTAAAGAGAAAAGAAATAAATCGGTTAGAGAATACTCTATCACAGAAAGAAAAAGAGTTAAACAAAGCTGTAACGTTAGCTGAAACGTGTCGACAGGAAGCGGCGCGGTATGCCAAGCGAATTAACGAATTGGAACAAGAACTGAAATCTGTATTAACAGACGAGGCCATGAAAGCAAATGCTAAGATACAGAAACTGTCGGATCATTTAAACGATGTAAGAAAACAGTACGAATTATTACGTAATGAGAAAATTAGCATAGAACAAAAATTAGAAGAGGCTTTAGCTGTTAACCAAGAGACACTTCATAAAATGCATCAAGAAACTATGGAACAACAAGAAAAAGAAACTATTGATGAATATAATAAAGAATACTTGGAGATACATGCTAAAGCCGTGGAGAGAGTGAAGCAAGAAGCACAAATGGAAATAGTACAATTGTCGTAAGTATTAGTTAATTTGATAAATTCTGAACATTTTTGAATATATATATATATAATTTGATAAAAATGTTATTAATAAATATCACAAGAATATGTATATGCATAAGCGGAATTTCTGTTTTTCCAGCGTACAATTAGAGCAAACGCAGAAAGAATTAAGCCGGGTAAAAGAATTATACATAGATGTATGTGGAACGAAGGAACAATTAATAAATGAGCATAAAAATGAAATCAAAACATTAAAGAGTAAATATACTATAATTGAATTGCATCACAAGGATGTAGAAAAATTAGAGAACGAATTGCAAACGCAGATTAAACTGTGTAATAAATTGACTAAAGAATGCGAAGATTTCAAAAGCAAAATAATCGAGTTGGAAAAAGATCTTGTATATGAAAGGAGAAAAAAGGAGGATCATATGAAAAAGATACATTCTGAAATAGAAAGAGGTTAGTATTAAATACTATAAAACAAAAAATAAAATACCTTGTATAGAAAGCATGATGTTTAAAGTAATAAAAGTAATTTTATTCTAATTTAATCAATATTCCATTTCAAGCAAAAGAAGAAGCGTTATATGAACTAAGAAATGCGCATCCGAATCAAGAAATAAGTTTTCATTTACCAGATCATTGCTCCGAACATTTAGAAAAAATTAATCAGGTATAATTGAATCCTTACAAATTTTCGTATTTTCTTATGCTTTTGTGAATAATAGCGTTCTATTCTATTACAGCTGGAGGAAGATTGCAAGCGCTTGGAAGAGAAACTTCAAATCGCAGTGCAGGAGCAGAAAAAATTATCTGATTATCAAATTGAATTGGACGATGCCAGATTGAAAATAGCGCAAATGGAGATCTCGCAGGAATCGTGGAAGAAGAAATATGAAAAAGTAGTCAATGAGAGAAAGGATCTTCTTGCAAAAATCTCCAAATTAAATCTAGAATTGTCGAATCTAAAACGCACCGCGAAGTTCGAAGATTCGGATGATGTGAAACTGAAGATCGCTCGGTTTCAAACGGAGAACGAGACACTGAAAATTCAGTGCGATAATCTACTTGGCGAAAGAAACACTTACAAGGAGAAAATTTCTGAGCTGGAAACAGAGCTGTTCGATACGAGGAAAAAAATTAACAATTTTGAGGAAAAATTACGGAGAAGCGGTGACATTACACTAAATTCGAAAAGCGAATTGGAGAAGGAGCTCTCTTGTTATAAGGATTTGGTTGCGCAATTATCTAGGATAAATAATTCAAAGGAGGGACTTGTCAATGACCCCGCGATGCTGGAACAGAAAATACAACAGCTTGAGCAGGATTTACGAAGTAAGGATGAAAAACTGAGCAGGCTACTGAAAGATTTTGAGAAAATTAAAGATGAGAGAGATCAGTTGGTAATGAAATTGCGAGATCAAGCCAAGCAATTCGAACAATACGTCAAGAGCCAGAATAAAGTCTCCGCGGAATTGAATCTGTCTCCTCGTAGCACGAGCGATAGTACCGATTTGCAGAAAATGAAGGAGATTATGGCGAAAGAGGTACGAGAAGGGATGGAACAGAAGGTGGCGAAGGAGCTTAGAGGAATTGAGGAGCGGAATTTCGAGAAAAGAAAGGAACTAGAGGAAAAATACAAAACTATCTTCTCGGAGTGGCAAACGAAATACAACGAGAAGAATCAAGAAGTGGCAACTCTGCAAAAGGAAATAATGGCGGAGAGACTAAAAGTCAATCAGATTAGTCAAATTATAAGAAGCAAACTGGAAACTTGCAATCAAGAATTGCAAGCACGAAAACTTCAAATCGAAAAACTGGAAGCGAATTTGAAGAAAAAGGAGAACGAAGTTGAAGAAGATAGAAACTGGATGGCTCAGATGATGACCGGATGGGCCGCTGAGCTTAAAGAAAGTAAAGCCAAGGAGACTGAGAAGGATGGGGAGATAGAGAAGCTGAAATCCAACGAAGAGAAATTGAGCAGCGAAATCAAATTGTTGAAAGATAAAGAGAAACACATGAAGAGCGATATGGATATGTTAAAGCACAAATATCAGAGAGCAAAACAGACTGCGCACAATTATAAGGTGAGTAGAACACATTTGCTAAATTATTTTTTGTTTTATAAAAGATATAATCATGCGAAAAGTATTACATGTTTGAATTTTAGAGTTACGCGGAGCAGAATAGAGAGTTTTTGTCGAGTGAATGCAAACGTATCCAGGAGGGATACAAAAAGGCCCTGAATGAAGTACAACAAAACTTATCGGCGTGCAACGAGAAGTACGCCGCAAAAGTCAAGGAACTTGAATCAGTAAACAACAGAGAAAATAGAACAAATGCGACTGGAGTACAAAAATAAATGTTGAAGTATGTATTAAGTATTTTCTAAATATATGCAATATAGCTTTTTTCCAGTTAAGATAATATGTAGTAACAGAGGCTAGATATCTTTTTGTCTGTAATGTAAAACACATTATTGGACAACACCTTATTAGCAGAGTTTTACAGAGCTAGGGGGACCAATATATACATATAAGTAAAAATTGATATAATATCTCCCGGTAGAGTTATTACCGCGTTTGCTTGCCAATCTTCATTCACGGAAGCGGCGAACGTTAATTTTGTAGCTCTATAGCTATAAACATCTGAAGTACAATTATCTGGTTAATTGTCCAAGTACTGTAATTGGATAGTAACGTTTATACATATTATTAGTCGATACGACAAACGTAAAAATAGGAAGAAATCATTTTTACATTAACCAATATATATATAACACACACACACACACACACACACACACACACACACACACACACACACACACACACACACACACACACACACACACACACACACACACACACACACACACACACACACACACACACACACACACACACACACACACACACACACACACACACACACACACACACACACACACACACACACACACACACACACACACACACACACACACACACACACACACACACACACACACACACACACACACACACACACACACATACACACACACACACACATACACACACACACACACACATATATTATATCACAATATTTTAATAACTCGTCTATAATTTAAGACGAAATGAGATATAATAAGATGATACAAACAAAAGGAAAAGCTTTAGTCATGTGTTTCTGCAGAGCATTATTATGACATAATATGCAAGACTGGATCTCTATTGAATCTTTCTCTCTTTTTTTTTTCTTATGAAAATAAGCGATAAAGTGGGAAAATCAAAATATATAGACATTAAGAAAAACTTTAATTTTCATTCCTTGTAGGAAATTAAAGTACTGTACCAATATAATTCTCTCTCTCACCTCTCTATCAAAGTTTATCTTCGAATATTAGGAATTCGTTTACATTTTATACGCATGTCGCGTTAGAAGGGATAATCATAGATAATTAAGATTGTACAAAGTATGATTTTTACAATATAGGAATTTACTTTACATATAAAAATTCTTGTAATTAAACGAAAAATCCGAATTGTATTAAAGATTTTCTAATGCGTTAAGCAGCAGGACTGAATAACAAAGATCTACATTATCCTTAGTCTTAAGTGACTTAATGTGTATATTTAAATAATTATAACGATAGCTCTCGAACGCGAAGCATCGAAGGCGTTCGTCTTTCTTCTTTACATTGAAAATTTGACGAAACGTTTAATCGAACGAATAAGACGCCATAATTCAATTGACGAACTATTTCAATTTTTGTAATTTGCTTATTTTATTATGCAATTGTGTGCAATCTCAGAAAATGGCCAATTATACATATATCGTATCGGCTTATAAGAGTATAATATAAATTAAATAAAACCTTGTATATCTCTATATGTGAAGATCTTGGTAAGATTGTTCGATACACATTCGCGTATATCGTACGTTTAAATAGATAATATTAATTTACCAGTGTCATCACTGGATATAGAGAAGTATTATTAATATTAATTAGTTATTGTATTTTTGTATATGTAGAAGAATTAATTTATTTTTTGTAATAAAGAATTTATGTCGCTGTCGAAAAATATTGTCACATTATTATTTGATCTTACTCTCCAGGATAATATAACTATATAATCTTTGATGAGTGTGTGTGTGTGTGTGTGTATGTGTGTGTGTACACATGCATATCTTTGAAATAAATATAAAAGATAAACTAACACAACTGTAATCTGCTAATGAACATCTGCTGTATTAGAAAATATTATGATAAAAGTGTGTTAAAAATTATATCGAGAGAGAGAGATAATTGATTTAAACAAATTGTATATCATAAATAACAAATTCACCGTTTATTTAAGCTTATAAAACTTCATGTATCTTTCTCTCTTTCTATACATATATATTATATAACTTTTTTATGCAAATAACATTTGAAATAAATATCCAAAAATAATTATTAATGTCAAACAGCTTTAACTGTATCGTTAAGATTTGGGAGAAGAGTACCTCTTAAAATTTTGTGTAAAATGACGCAACGTGAATAGATACAGCCTACAATACCCCCAGCGATGTGGGCTTCAAAGTTTATCCGTTTGTTTCACGACACCCTATATAAAACGCGGAGACGTGACGATAACGGAGTAGAGTTAGTCGGAGATCGGAGGTCGGAGTACTGGTGTATTATAACGGTTCAGGACCAGGAGCGTTCTCCAGTGAGTGCGCGAATCTCGTCGAGGCCGAATCATGGACTTACAGGTGAGGATGTTGCTGCTGCTCGTGGTCGCGCTGTATCAGCCGACGATGCAGTTGACATTTCGAAACAAATTCGCCAAGAGCCGGCAATCAACAGTCAATTACGACGCGCCACTGCATAGCACCAGATACAAATACGAGATCAAAACGTTCGATGTGCGCGTAAGTTATGTATGCTCCATTATTACACGTACATACACATACACAATATATATATATATATATATACATATATGTTACTATATTTTTTATCCTATTAATTATTATTAAAAACTATTAACTACAAAATATTCACTTAAAAAGTATTAATTAACTTATAATTAATGGACTTATTATTTATTATTAATTATACTACTATTAATTTTACAATGCATTTCAAGGTGGATCACTTTAGTTTCGCCGTACAGGACACTTTTAAGTTGAGATATCTCTTAAATGATACTTGGTGGAAAACAGAAAATGCTCCTATATTCTTCTATACTGGAAATGAAGGTAGAATTGAAGTTTTTGCAGAGAATACGGTAAGGGCAATCATCAATTATTTTTACATTTACTAATTAATACGTGATATTGCATTATCCAATTGCTCAATTAACCACAGTGTAGCGGCTTAATTAAAGGAAATGTTGATTATATGTTTTTATCGCGCGTTTGCATTGCGATAAGTTTCATGAGAAACACAATATTTCTAAGACTGATTCTTCTACTCTAATGCATAAAGAAAAATATATTTCAATTGTTATTATAATAAAGTTGAAATTAACATTAAAGAGAACGAAATATAAAATAGATTGCATAAAATATAGATCGATCCTTTTATAAAATACGATCCAGTCTTCTATATGTTGCTTTAGTTTGATTTTTTTGAAAAAATTAATTCGGATTATACTTACTTGGCATATAGGGCTTTCTGTGGGAAATCGCCCCGCAATTCGGTGCATTAGTAATTTTTGCCGAACATCGTTACTATGGCGAATCGCTGCCCTATGGAAACCGATCCTTCGCAGATCCGCGGTATCTCGGATATCTAACATCTCAGCAAGCCCTAGCCGATTATGTGGAGCTTATTGGATATCTGAGATCGAAACCAGGATACAATCGCAGTCCAGTCATAGTTTTCGGTGGTTCTTACGGTGGTATGCTTAGCGCTTGGATGCGTATGAAGTATCCTCACATCGTTCAAGGGTACGTTTTATATCATGAAACGATAGCGATATCTTATTTATATAGCTAGAAATATATGAATGTATAGAAGAAAGATATCATGTAATTATGTTATAATATATTTAATGCTGGATGAGACGATAATCAATGGAGTTAGATGTAAAGAAGCACGCAATAACACGTCTAAAAATTAATTTTATCAACATAAATCAATTTCAGATATTTAAAAGTTTGAATTTGTTCAATCTCTTAGAATTAAGTACTTATGAAATCTGTATTAAAAACAGATTAGGTATATATAATAGAAAACTGTTATTAATATCTAAAAATCTATATATTTTGGATATTAATATTTATATATAAATATATAGCATAGTTTTATATGTACAAACACAATCTAAAATGAGATGTATAGTACAAATCCATTAAAAAAATGACTCACACATCGTGCCGAGATTGTAAATAATATTACCAACAATATTGTGTTGCAGTGCGATTGCAGCCTCCGCGCCAATTTTGCAATTCACCGACATCGTGACATGTGAGGCTTTCGCTCGAATAGCAACGTCGGATTTTAATATTTCGAATCCAACGTGTCCACAGCTTATCCGGAAAGCATGGAGCACGATAACCGAGGTGACTTCGAATGGTAACGCAATAATTCGCTTATAATTCAATGGATTTATTCGCTCATTATTTCTTTGATTCCTGTCATTCTCACGCTTTAGACGAGGGTAAAAAGTGGTTGTCAAATAATTGGAAGTTGTGCGACTCGCTGAAGACTGCAGAACATGTCCAGATGCTGAAAGATTTCCTGCAGGAAGTCTATATAAACCTGGCTATGGTCAATTATCCATATGAGACTAACTTCTTAGCGCCGCTGCCGGGCAATCCAATTAACGTAAGCGCTTCGAATCTTGAGTTTCCTTTCAGTATGAATTAGTCCGATAAATGTAAAGTCGTCCCTAGAAAAAATATCTACTCTGATTTAAAGGTTTCCTATCATTTAGGTTTTTTGTCAACACTTAACGAATTCTTCGTTGACGGGAAAACCATTGTTATCGATGCTTTATCGCGCTATTAATGTTTACACAAACTATACCGGTAAAGCGAGTTGCATCTCTACAAAGAATGCGGAGCCGGGCTTGGATGACCAAGGATGGGATTATCAGGCGTGCACAGAAATGGTGATGCCGATATGTACCGATGGCGTCAACGACATGTTCGAGCCGGCAGAGTGGAATTTCAAGGAATACAATAATACCTGCTTTAAGAAATATTCAGTATCGTCGCAACCTTATCTGGCTTGCCAGCAATATGGCTGTAAAAATCTTAACACTGTGACTAACATCAATTTCAGGTATATAAAGAAAATAATATTTATAAAAGAATAAGAAAAATATTTAAATCTTTTTCAATCGTATCTTCTATATACAGGGTGGGCCCAAACGTTCCGGCCAGACTTTGAGATTTTATAGGAAATTTAATTCTGAATAAGAAGTTTCCGATAAGCACGAGTCTAAAAATGCTTCCTTGAAAAGTTAGCGCCCAAAAATCTCTGAAATCGCGGTTATTTTATATATTTTTACAAATATCAGGGAAAATCATTTTGATCTTATTTGAAAGATAATATAATTCTCTACAACTTCTGTTTCGATACTTTTTGTTAAAAAACGCATACTTCCCCTGATATTTGTAAAAATGTATAAAATAACCGTGATTTCTGAGGTTTTGGGGCGCTAACTTTTTAAGGAAGCATTTTTCGACGCATGTTTATCGGAAACTTTTCGTTCAGAATTAAATTTTCTATAAAATCTCAAAGTCTGGCCGGAACGTTTGGGCCTATCCTGTATATGATGTTATTTCTAATCTTGATTTTCTGCATTTCTTCTGTATTGTTATCGTTGTTTTATCTTTATAATTTTATTTTATTTAGGCAAATATTCTAACATTTCTCCATTTTGATTTCTTCGTTTTACACTTTTACTTGTTCTCTCCATTTCTTATATATTTTTTTCTTTTTTTAGCAATGGATTGCTAGATCCATGGGCGAGCGGAGGCGTGTTGCGCAACTTGTCCTCGTCAGCGATCGCCATCCTGATACCGGATGCCGCGCATCATCTCGACTTACGAGAGAGCAACAGCAACGATTCGTACAATGTTATCGTGACGCGCAAATTCCATCAATACTCCATCAAGAAGTGGATCGCAGAATATTGAAAAGTTTTATCCCGGAAATAACTTTTGCCGGCCTGTTTGAAATTCTTTTTCTTTATTTCTGAAATTATAAATACAAAAACAGGACACGTACGCCGCGACAAACAATAAATAATCAATGCTGCCGCGTAGACTGATTATTGATAACGCTAAACAAAGCGTTGACAAAAACTTAATCGAAAATATACGCGAAAGTATTTTGGTATCACAGTAAATAATAAATGCACATGATTCGTCGGGCATTCTAAAAGAGTTACGAAATAATATAAGATGTTCTCAAACAACGCGAAAATCTAAAACATCTGAAAAAAATGTCTGGTCTCTTTCCGACATGTTCATGATACATTTCAGACATTTGCGTTGCCTAAAATCTCTTGTTTCAAATCTAATATCACTAAATTACGTAAAAATGGCTACTTTATCAAATAAAAACTCGTAACACTATCGAGATTATTTGACACTAATACTCGACATTAATTACAATAGAAATATGCGCACTATATTATTCATAATTTTTATCTCTTTATCGCTTTATATAATTTTTGACGCGATGTTTATTCGAAGGAATTATGTAGAGTGTAAGCGAGAACAAAGCTACCAAAGATATATACGAATTTCTAAATATAGAATAAATTTTTTTCTTGAGAACGTCGGATTTTAAACGGAATCCATAAATATTGTGTAAATATATTGTGATTTTATATCGTCAATTTTCTTAAACTCTCGAGTCCTTTTTATTCCGCAGGTACAGTATGTTTCCATTTTTCTAACGGACTTATATCGTTTTTCGCAATCATAATCTCTCTCTCGCATATATTGTTAATAAATAAAAATGTACTTGTAATAATTTAAACAAACAATTCATGTGTGTGCTTGTATTTTGGGGTGCTATATTATATTCTAAAGTAAAAATAAAAAAATCGAACACTTTTAGATAAAATACTTATGTGCCTCTTATGTGTTTCCAAATAAATTCGAAAGGAATGCGTTTTAAGGTTATGCTGATCTTTTTACTGATCTGTTAAAATATTCTCAATTAACTGTATTCGTGATGGATAAAATCGAGCATCTTTCTCATATATATTATATCTGTATTAAAAAATCACTAAACTCTAAAAATGATATCGCATAGAAACATTAAGATGGATATTATCTCTAATCACACATATGAATATCGAAATATATTGCGTGATTATCCGAACGAACGTGGATACGTAAATCTCCCCAAAAAATTGATCTACAAAAAGAGAAAAAAATATAAGAAAAATAAACCTCTGTGATTCCATGACTTTTTCAATGTGGTGTACGTCGATGCGCCGTAGTTGGTCGGGGGACGCCAGATCGGCTCCGCACTTTCTTCGGTTGCACGAACGTATTGTCTATTCCAGTGTTGTAAGAGAGATATATGTTTGACATGTCTGGCGGTATTGCCTGTGAACGGAGAGATTTTTATGTAATATGTTTCATAATATTTGAAGCTTTTACGAGCGAGATTTTGAGAAAAAAAATATTGATCACAGTCCTCCATACCGAGAAAAATTTGCTCTCTTTTCTAGAATTAAAATAATATGAAATAGTTTTTTACGTCTTTATTATTTGTATGCCACACATTTTAACTGCCATTCTCCGATATCCTCATTCCAATGAACATATCTCTTGATCATCGTCTGTAATGTGTAATGCAGAAATACATTTAAAAAACTGTTTTTTTTTTTTTAATTAAAGGAAAATATAAGGAAAATAATCAATTAATGTAGCTTTAACAGATATTTTTCAGATTCCTTGATCGTTGTTTTCCATTTGGACATTTTAGTTATATTGATCTTTGAAATTCTTATCTTAATTAGGTTAGGTTAGGATTTTTATATCATCTGGAAGAACTCGCACTAAAATATCCACATACCTGATATTGAACGGGAATGTAATGATTCACAATAAGATTCTGTAGTTGCAGCTCTCTACCGATTCCTCGTACACCTTCTAATAGACCTTCCATCTCTCTTTGGTGTTCCTGCTGCAGATCGGATAGCTCCGCTTTGACGGACATCAACATCGTATACACGCGCGCCAATTTTTTTGTTTTCCCAGCCGCTTCCTCTTGCAGAGACGAATACTTCTCCTCAATGTCGATGCGTTCCGCCTCTTTTGCCTTAATGGCTTTCTTTAGTTGTTCTTCTCTGCTCTTTCGTTGCTCAAGTTCAATCGCCGCGGCTGCTAACAATTGCTCCTGAGCTTCTGCCTTCTCCAACAAATTTTCGCCACCCACTAGAATCTTGTTCTGCAAATTTTGCATCTTCTGCCGCAACGCTTCCTTCTCGCTCCTGAAATTAAGGCACTTAATCTTCAAAATTTCTATGTTTAAATCATATTTGTTATTTTATATTGTAAATTTTTTTTTGTCTATGATATTATCTCCTTTCTCTTATTTAAGTAATTTATTTAAGTATATTAAATACATACATTAAAAAAAAACTTACTGAGTTTTTTTCAGTTCGATGACATCTTTGTCCACTGGACTTTTATCATCTCTTTCGGCCTTATCAATTTTCTCCGTCGAATCTGTGTTTCTATTTTCCAACTCCTCCATTGACAATATTTGACTCCGACGAGTCTTCTTATCTCGCTTCGTTTCTTTCGATTCCTCCGAATTCTCGGATTCTTCCTCGGATTCCGAAAGCTCCGCACCGTTCTCTTCCAATTGCTTGCGCAACTGTTCAATCTCAACTTGGAATTGACGAAGTAAAGCGTCCTTTGGGTCCTCATTGATTCTCGCGCGATTTTTGATATTCTTCGCGCGATTCGCGTAACGTAAAGTGCTTATAGTCTCATCGTAATTTATATCTGCTGGACTGATGTTTGCACACTGTAATGATTAGTAATGTTAATAACTTGAAAAAAGAGAATGGACTAATCATAAAATTAATCATTAAAATAATAAATTTGTAATTATTTAAAATAATGCATAAAATATAATTATTATAGTATTATACTTGCCATCAACGTTTTCGAATTTCCACCCAATGAATCCTGAAGCAACCTAGTTAGTTTGGAATTTCTGTAAGGCACATGAGAACTTTGTCCATCAACCAGTGCAGATATTACGTTCCCCAATGTGGATAGTGACAAGTTAATTTTAGTAGCTTCGCGAAGTCGCTGGCCTGTCGCCTTTGTCTTGCTTTGTCTTTCTGATCCCTACAATTCAGCAAATATAAAAAATACAGTCATGAGAAAAAGTTTAAAATAAAATTTATATTGAAAAAATATTTTAATGTTTTGTCAAATATATATACATACGGCTAAATCCACCAAATGAAGTTTCCCCATTTTTACATGCTGCTCTCCGTCTTCACCAATCTGACTAGATTCAACTGTAATTGTAAATATCGCGTGGGATCTGGAGCTAGATACATTCATGGCAGTAGCCCCGACAACACCTGCATTTGCGAGTTTAGGGAAATACTTTTAATATATACATACAATTAATATAGTACATATTACATTATTGTTACTCACGATTTTTATTGCCGAGTGACATTATGCGATCCAAATCGTCGGCATTATTCACTACATATCCGCTTAAATCTTTTACAAATACCCCGATGTCCGGTCTTTCTTTCACTTCCAATCGAGTATTTTGATCCTTTCCAAGCAGATCCCGGACTTCTTCATTGTAAATCTCTAAGTATGTAGCGCGTACGAGGAATCTATTAATATTCATAATCTATTACTAATCATTGAAAATCCAATCAATATATAAAATCAATCAAAGAGAAGTAACTCAACTATGTACATATTTTAATTATACAAATTGTCTCAAAATATATTTTATAGAATTGTGCAAATGGTATTATTTCAGAAAATAGTAAGAATCACATTTTTATGTTATTGTGTATTATATTTTGTTTTTGACAGCAAGCAATCTTACTTTTGATTTTCATCAGCTTTAGCTATGTGTCCAAAAATGTGTGCAAATGTATTTGGAATAATTCCTCTAGCTTGAGGTGAGGTCTTAGCACCAGACATAGTGTAAGTCTTGCCAGTGCCGGTCTGGCCATATGCAAAAATCGTTCCATTGTAGCCTTGCAACACCTTGTCCACTATAGGTCTGGCAGTCTCGTTGTAGATGTCCACCTGAGTCGAATCTGTGTCAAATACTGCATCGAAAGAAAAGACTTTTGGCGGTTCTCCTTGAGCTGCATTTGAATTCTCTATAGTGATCTCGCCGTTCAAAGCATCCACATCTATTATGTTTTTCGAGTGGGCATCGAGCTCCTTGCTGTTTAACGGTCGAACTCGCACCACCACCCTGACATTTTCTATTTCTCCTAATTCTGTCGTGCTGTCCTAAGTAAACATCATATTTTATAAGAATAGATCTCTCCTTTTAAAATTTAATTATTTTTTCCTAATTCTAGAAATGTGCCTCTAGAACTCTTGATATAACAATTAAGTGCATAGCACACTCCTGCTGTAACAGACTCAAGCTGTAGCAGACTCCAATAATAAAAACGCTGCGAAATATTGGAAATCCACTGTGTACATTAAGGTGAACTTAATATCGGCGTAAAAAAATTTATATTTTATTAATGATACACAAATATTAGTTTACGAAAGCATTATTATATATATTATTATTTAATAGTAAAAGTAATAATATTAAATAGATTAATTAATAATAAAATAAATATTAAACGCTATGAAAATCCTGCCTCGATTGCAGATTCGCAATCGAATTTAACGTTTAAAACTGCCGGGAGAATTCATCATTGACCTGATAATATATTGTTTCGGAGAGTGATACTAACTTCGGTCCCTGGCATCGTGGATCCGTTTACCCGCAACAGTCACATAAAAGCGCGCTTTTCTCACAGCATAATTCGTAAATGTCAAGTGGCACGTCAAAGAACGTCAGGCTAGCAGACGACCTCCATAAACGCGTAAACAGATGGATCGATTGCTTGCGGCTTGCGGCTGCTCGCGACTCGCGACGTACGATCTGCGATTACGCAAGTCTAACTAGATTCGCCAAACTTGCGGACAGCTGAGGCCATCTTTCCTCTATGATAACTACAAAATCAAAGTATCTTTATCGGCAGACAAAGGGAAGATCTAGTTTATCTACTGCCTACATTATTGAAAATTAGTCTACGTTACCGACAGATTAGAACCTTTCTAATCGAAATTTGAACTTTGAACAGCAGCAGGATCACAGTAGTTTCATTTTCATCACAAAGATTTTCACAATGTACCTCGTCCCAATATCTCGCTTACGAATTGTTGAAGAAGAAGCGGACGATGATCGAATGAAATTTTAAAACTAAATTCCCAAAGTACATTAGATTGTCATCAAGTAGATGTTCTTGTCATCTTTGTATAATTAAGTCGCAAGATGATTCTCTATATGGGACTCGACGACGTTGTCAGAAGACTGCTTCTCTATATATGAAAGTAGGTAAGAAATTTATCATTACAAAGTTATTTTATTACAGGGTATTCTACTTTTATACAGTATCACTTGTGATGTGATAAATCGATCGAATAAAACAAAGGTGAAATTTTTATTTTTAAAGTATCGTGGCATCAATAATTTTAAGATCATAACGAATCATTCTATGCAAATATGGAATTTAAAAAAAAACTTTAAAAGTGTAAATAATTAACTTAAAAGCTCATTCTATATTTACTTGCATCTAAAACTTGCTTTAACATAATCTTGATTTGAAACATGTATAATTAATAATACATATGTATGTGTTGTAAGAAAATTTAATATTTTAAACATTAGGAAAGTTATTACCGGCCATAACAATTATACAATATTTGCTTAATATAAAAGTTTTGCAGTTTGTATGTACAAAATAAGATAGGTCTCCACTCGGAAATGCGTGAAAGAATATAAGTAAACGTTTAAAAATGTATTTAGAAGCCTGGTAAAAAACATTTTGGTATGCAAAATTTTGCATAATAAAATCTTTTTTATAAAGCTTCTAAACTCACTTCTCAAAGTTCACTAATACTCTTTAATAAAATGCTGAGTGCGGAGTCCACTTGTTAGGCACGTGCAGATCACAAATTTTTTATGTTAAGTAAATGTGATGGCAGAAGCCGATAACAAAACTGTAATTTTTTAATTTTTTTTCACTTTTCATATGAAATCATAAACCCCGCACTCCGTTATTATGTATACTTTAATTATGGAAAAGGATCTGTTGATATCTGTAATCAACAAAAATATTTTGCATTTTAACTAAATTTGCATTCTGTTGGTAATCCGGCATCCTCTTAAGAATTGACAAAAATCTATTATTGATTAGCTAGAATCCGCTAGAAGTGAGACATCTTGTACAATATACACATGTATAATGTAGTATTCGATTTTCGCAATATTTGTATCGTGCAAGTTAGATTGTATTAATTAAGCGACTGATATAAAAAGCGCCCAGTTCACAATAGAAAAACATACGTGCAGAGATCCTGAGAGGAGGTACACGCACGCGTAACGCGTATGCATAAACACATACTTTCTATCGATGAAAGTTTTGAAACGTTCTTATCATCTGACTCTAACTTATACGTCAGTAGACCTACTTAAAAATTGATCGCGCCGCGACCTGATTATATCGATTAACAAAATTCTCTCATTTTTTATCTTTTATCATTTTCTCTTTTTTTTTTTCTCTGTTTCTATGTTATTATAATCTTCTTTCTTCTCTCTCGACTTTTTTTCGGACATTTAATAGAGAAAAAATAATATAATAATTAATTATGTCAATTATTATGCAAAATAATCTTATTTAGTGAGCGATGATTAAGTGTTAGACGAATATTTTTCTTATTGCCCTTCCTTCTTTCTCTTTTCCTTTCTTTTTCTGTCAGTCTTTTATTCGCTTTTTTCCCTTTTTATTTATTTTCTTTTTATCACTTTCCTATTTTGTCTCTTCTAAACTATTTACGTTTAGTAAATAATTAATTACCTTTTTAATAATTAATTATCTTACTCGCTTAGCAAAGTGATTAAATTTACAAAAATAATAACCCCAGCTTCATATAATATCCACTCTCGTTTATTTTCTTTTCTCTTTTCACTCTCTTGGTTTTTTTCATCTATTGTTCCTTTTATAATTTTTTTCTTTACTTTTTCTCTCATATTAACGCGATAAGTAGATAGAATTCATGTTTTCTACATAACAATTAATTATCTTATTCGCGTCTCTCGTTCGAAATAATCCATTTGGGGTCCAGCTTGGTATGAGCGTCCCTAACTGTTCATTTCTTTTCTCTCTCTTTTCACCTCTCGTTTTCCCTGATTTTGTCTCTCTCATCGACAGTTGCCCCAGCGTACCTTTCTCCACGCTAGAGCCGGCTTTGCGCTCCTCTTGTCTCCCCCCCAGTAAGCGTGTCGGTTCGGAGCTGAGCAGCAGCTGACGGACGTAACAATACGTTTTTCCCGGTGCACGGTAGCACTATGTGCCGCATGACTACTAGAAGGAGAGACTACCAGAAGAGAACCGCCACGATAAAGCGGCATCTCCGATATAGAGCGTCGACCAGCCGTTACACGGGACGCGCGATGTGAGCCCCCTTTGATATAAAACATACCAGGTAAGGCTCACAAGCTCGACTCAATCGAGGGAGCTCTAGTTTTGATCTGTTAGCTGTGTGAAAAGTCAAAGAAAGAAAATTGAGGAAAGATGCGATCGTTTCTCGGTGTGTCAAGATGATATTTAATCGCATTGTACTTGCATGAAATGGTGCAAAGTGAAAAATTCATCGACAATTATATGGTTGAATTTCCGAAGAAAATAAAGGATGCTAAAAATTTTGTGGAAAGAACGCTCGTTAATATAATTTAATATCGTTTGATGCTGCAATTTCATTTTTCGGACGCAAGAGATGCGATTATGAATGGTGTAGTAGTGAGACAAACAGAAAATTGTTTTCTAAATAAATGTGAAAAAAGAACTCGGACACAAATATAAAAGTGTAAAATAATACAATTGAGAAAAATATGTAAATTAATTTGACAATATTAAAAAGCATTTTTGAAGATCTAAAACGCAGCAGAAATCGTGGCTCTTTCGAGTGCGCATTTGATAACTAAAGAAATAATTTTGCGGAATAATCAATATATATAGTAAAGAAATAATGTGTATAAGTACTGCAAATGTATAATATAAAATATTGTGATGAAAACATTTGTGCGACTATGTGTTAATTGATTGTATAATATGTAGGTTGCCGGCGTTGCATTTTCCGCCGGTTCCTGATGTACCGCAAAATGCATGCAAGAGTTGTTAGTGAAATGTATGTCAAAGAGATGATATTTTCATATAAATTGCCAGCGATTCTCCCTATACAAATTTCTATTGGTTACGCAATAAATATGTAATATAATGAAATATATATATACTATATATATATACTATATATATATATATATATATATATATATATATATTTTGCATACAGTTGTGCTTACCAGAGTCAGTTTATCCTCTTCCTTTTTATATATATATATATATATATGTCCGATTAGCAGAAGACATTTACATGACGCTGTTGCGCTCACTCTATCTTCAGAACTTAGAACTCGCAGCATTATTGATCGATCGCTTCTCCGGTTGCACGAACACTAACGTGCAAACTAATCGCGCGAAAACTCGTGTTCAAATCTTATAATAACGTAGCGTATATTCTTGTATATATATTGGAAAACATGAGTATCTTGCAAATAACATTGTGTTGATTCCATAATGTACTGGTTTCAACCACGCAAGAGCGATGTAAAAACAATCGGCGCACGTCGAGTTCTAGCGGTTTATTATTGCCTTTGATTACGAAAAGTTACGCTTTTAATTTTAATGAATTCAGACTGTATTTATGTAAATTGCTCAGTGAAGCATATCATGATGAATGTCTCTCATCGAGTATATTATTAAAATGCTGTAGTTTTGCGTATTCTGAGAACACTTCAATCTAACGTTAGAAGATTAAAAATAAATATTTAAGAATTATCTTTAATCTTCTAAAAAAAATAGACTTAAGAATCCCCAAAACACTCATATATATATATACACACAAATATATGACAATATATTATATGTATATATTTTGCCTCTTGTATATTTGAAACCTATTAAGGATTAAATTACATAAATACACACACATTTACACTTTTTCTCTCAAAAATATAATTTCTAACGTAATATTGAATATTTGTTTTATAATGTTAAAACAAAATTGAAAAATGTATGCATTGGCGTTCATTATAATGATATAGTAGTATCTAATATCTAATGCATTGAGCCAAGCTTTATATCAGACTTAATTGTAAGCTAAAATTGACAATAAGTTTCATCAGCTCTTATATAGATCCGCCCTGTGTGTATATCATAACATGTCGTCGCGGAAAAGGAGGAAAAGGGGATTAGAGCTTTACCAGGAGTCAATAATCCGCACGCAGGCATTCCTCTCTTCTCAGGCTGACAACGAGAGAGATCGTCGGATATTTTCTCATCTGCTGTCTCGTTGATCACATTCCCTTATTATACGAGTATATATTTCTTTGTCTTTCAACGTAACATTAGGAGCAAATTGGAAATCGATTAATGTATAAGCATCACAATACACAGTGCTTTCACCAACATAATGAAGAAAATTAAAGAATATAATATATAGTACAGAAGGTGATGCATTCATCGATGCTGTTTTTTCGATCCGTTCAATTTTATTTATGAGCTTAAAATAAAGAAAAATTTTAAAGAATTTAATCACAATTTGAGAAAAAAGCATGCGGCGCTCTCTGTTGATGCTTCGTCTTCCCTTAATTGGCGATCACGCGCGATCTGAAGAAGTTTTCTTCTTAGTTACTATTTATGGACTCGAAATAAAGAAAATACTCTCAAAGGGTACAATTAAAAGTAAGAAACAGTATGTCCTCCTTCTGTCGATCTTCTCTCGTCTTTCCGTAACCGGGCAGACACGACTCGAAACAAAACTTTTCTTTTGCTACTCCTTATGGGCATAAAGTGAAGAAAAAAACTTAAACGCTGCAATTAAAAATAAGAAGAGCCATAGCCTTTTTCCGCCGTCGATGCTCGTCGATTTCCGTGTTCTTCTCGGTAATCCCAGGAGTCTACTTTCCGCTTCTCTTCATGTACGAGAAAAAAGAAACTCGAAGCGTAAAAATAGTAGATTAAAAATTAAAGAGAGAAATGTCTTCCTTTTGTCGATATCGTGTCTTCCTCAGCGAAATTGCGCTCCAAAGCGCTCTCTTTCTAATCTGGTGTATGGATATTCAGCCCATCTACGAAATATCTGAGAAAGTTCACTTTCCGAGCCTCCTCGTGCATACGTGGGAGTGGAAGGTAAAAATAAACTCAAGAATCCATTTTTAAGTGATAGAAGTTAATGTATGATTAATCCCATTCTCTCGTAGATAACATTCTAAAAATAAAAAAATGGAGATTCCTGTACTGGTCTTCTGATTTTCTTTTCATGGGCTTCCGTCCCCTCTGAGACACGTGAGTCAAAGAGGTCGCTCTTATGTCGCTCTTATTCTTCTGATGAAACGAGGAGAGAAGTGAAAACACAGCGAAGAGAAAAGAGAAAAAAGACGCGAGAAGAGTAGGGAGCAACGCATACATAGCAGAAGGAACCCGGAGGAGAGAGGTTCTGTTATCCGGTCGCGGTCCTCTCTCCTCTCGATGGTGGCAGGTCAGTGTTGCCGCACTCGTGGCCGGGAACGGTCGTCGCTTCGCCGAAGACGTCTCTTCTCTCTGCCATCTCTCACGCGCGCACGCGGGGGTGCGGAACAAGGGCATGTCGCGTGCCCTCCACGAACGACAAGAGTGCGTTCGCTGGCGGCGGCGACAAGCGACCCGGACCCCCGGACGATGCGTCACGCAACCCCGGGAGTAACACCGCCGCCGCGAAGCGACGCCACTGCGAGGTATGCGCCATATACTCGGTACTATATGAGAGGGTCTGAGAGAGCCGCTTCCGTTTGGGATACAATCGTGGAAGAATTATCGCGCCGGGAACCTGGCACGAGGATCTTCCCGCCACACGGTGAAATCTTGTTTACTTCATCTCGTTGTGAATGCGTCTATCACATCCTATGTGTTCTGTTGTACAAAAAGTAAATAAAAATTTGACGGATCTAAAATGATAATAAATTAAATGATTAACAATTGAATAAATAATTAATATATGGTTGAATAAAGAATAGTTATAATAGATAATTATTAAAAAGTAATTGATAATTTAATAGAGCCAAACGTGGTGAAGGATATAAAACAAGGTTCTACTGGATGTACATACGTATATTTCAGAAACGTGAAACTTTGTACATTGTGACACACATATATACAGTATATACAGTATAAGCAGAGCAATATGTGAACAATACTTACAAATATAAATTAGAATTGATTCAGAAATATGTTCATCCAACGTTGGATGAGGGAATTTTTCACCATCAAAGATATATTTTTCTGTGTCATTTCTGATTTATATTATAAATTAGATAATATTGATAAGAAATTAGATAATATCTTTATTAAACATGTAATTATAATATAATTAATATAACCGGAATTCTCATATTTTGCGTCGTTGATAAATTTTCAATTGGCATCTATTTCTCTAAATTAAAAGTTAAGATAGTTAGAGAAAAATAGTAATGTAAAAAATAATTGAGGTACAATTCAACGAAAACGTTATCTTAACCGTTGGATGAGCACGTTTTTACAAGCTTTAAAAAGGCTCACCAATAAATTAAATGCAATAAATTAAATGTGTAATTAACAATTTAATAAATAACTAATATATAGTTGAATGGTGAAAAAGGAACATGGTGAAAGATATAAAAATAAGATTCTACTTGATATATTTCAGAAATGTGAAACTTCGTACATTACGATATACGTACATATATATAGTTTAAGCAGAGAGCAATATAAATACTATACTTACAAATATAAATTAGAATCGACAAAAAAAAATTATTTTTAGGATGATGAATCCTTCCCTCATTCAACGTTGGGTGACCATATTTTTACGGGAAATTATAAAAAATGTGGTTATTCAATGGTTAAAATAATGTTTTCGTTAAATTGTACATCAATTATATGTACATATTCTACTACTATATGTTCTACTACTACCACTACAATTATCCTAACTTTTAAATTAGAGAGACAAATGTCAATTGAAAAATTTATCAACCATGCAAAATATTAGAATTCCGATTATTAATTGTTATAATTATATGTTAGAAATAAAAATATTACAACACTATAAAAATGAAAAATTTAATGTTGTAATCTAAGACGCAATATATTTTCTTTATTGCATAAAATTCTCAGATTTTAATAATAAGACCTATCATTATTAAGCACATGATGTTCTATAATATACACGCGAAAAGTCTAAATTACCTTCGATTGTTACGCGGCTTAATTTTTGGAGCGTTACAATTTCGAGTTGACTTCGTTGCAACAAGTCAGCAGGGATCATAGATCTCCTCTTTTTTCCGTGTGATATTTTCCTCCTTTTTCAACAGGTCGCGGTCATGGCGTCACGCCACGTGAATCGCGCTTTGCTTCCCGCTCTGATACCTTCCGTTGTTTAACATTGATCTTGAATTCTTTTGTACAGTAGTAATTTCCGAAGTGATGAGAATCTGAAATGCGTTAAACTTGCGATAATCTTCAAGCGATGTCTTTGATCAATTTCGACGAGCTGATGATTCTTCTAAACCGAAGTCCCTGTTGCGTGAATTACTTCATATTTATTCTTGTTATATTTATTTGCATTTGTTTCCGCACAAGAAACATGAGGATAATTTTCTATTTTATTTCTTTAAATGCGTAGTAATTTAATGGCCGTAATATGGAATGTTATCTGTATTTGCAAGTATAATTTTAATTAGTACAAATATCTAACGTTTTAAATTACTTTTTTTTAAATCATAATATTGTTTCATCTTCTTTATAAATATTTTTATTTGAGAGATATTAATAATTACAAAAACCATGTGTTACGCGATCATATTTTTGGAATCGGATAACTCTCTGCTTCGAGCATGGCACAAGAATATCGAGCTCGGACCAGACCCGAGTATGTCTATGTAAATATGTAAATACGTATAAACCAAGGCGGGAAACAGTCGGAACCCTCTCTCCGTTTCTTTCGGCAAAACGAGAACAGGTTCCCGCGCGACGGCTTTTCTCAAATCTCCGGAATGTATCTTTGAATGGATCTTTCCGTCTACAGGCAGTTGATTTAAGATTTGCCTATACGCGTTAATTACGGAGGAAGCCATTAAGGGATCGAGAATTAATTACGATATCTTGTATGAGTCTTTAACGTATATATGTATATAATATTTCTTACATTTACATTATCACCATAAGGAATTTCAAATATGTTGCAAGGAAGAAAAGTGATGTCATTTCGTGATGCTTTCTCCATCTTTCTCTAATCTTATATTTTCGAATTCTTAAATTCAAGGGATGATTTTTTTTATACATCTTAGAATTTTCCATACTTAAGTTTCTAAAATTTCAAATTTTGCAATTTAAATAATCTTTTTATTAGCATATTTACCTCTTTAAAATGTGGCTAAAAGTTGTGTATCTTTGAATTTACGTATTTGCATGATCACTAGATTTATATATGGTTTAATTTCTCGAGTCAATATTCAGATGTTACAAATACATATGCACCATGTTTATACTATATACATCATCTTTAACTTCTGTGAATTTAAGAATTATTTCTTGATTGTCAGATAATAAGACGCGGCATTCTCGGACACCCGGTATTTCCCGGTCGTCTCCGTCTAGTTCGTTTTTTCCTGAGTAATTCTCTGAAATTCTCCTTCTCTCTTTGTATTTCTCTCTCTCTCTCTCTCTCTCTCTCACTCTCTCTCTCTCTCTCTGGCGATGCACCTTGCACCGTAAAGTCCGACTCGTCGGCGTCATCGGCTTGTGGCAATGTAAAGTGGCTGTGTACACGCTGAGGCACAGTGCGTAAGACAGATGTTGTCCTCGAGGAGCAAATAAAATCGAGGGAAAAGGAAGCGAGACGATGACAACGACGACGTGCGACAGTCTACTGTTTTGTTTTCCATGCGTCCATTACCTTCTGTCTTGTTCGAGTAAAAGCGAGAAATCCGGCCAAGAGAACATTGCGAACTTTGTGCATAGAACGGTTTTTGAAAGAATGAAAAAATGATTTGAATGTATAGACGAAAACATCTTTCTCTTCACTTTTTTTTTCTCTGCTAAAATAAAAAAACTACGAGTTAAAGAATGCATATATTTATATATTTATACGTCTCCGTTTTTAAACTTGTCTTTCGCAAATCAATTTCTGTTCCTATCTTTGTATTGCGTAAAAGAAAAAAAAAAATATTGATCAAGAATCCGCTGAAGAAATACACTCGGGAATTGAAATTTTCATGTCACGGCGGCACTCACAGTGCCGTTAAACAACGGTGCATCGTCGTCGGCGCTGCATCGCACTGCATAGCCACGGAATTATTCGACGCGCGCGGGAAATTGTAAGTAAATAATCATCAACTCCGCGAACGATGAGAGTTGTCTATTCAACAGAACAATAATTCTTTAGCGACGGAAGCATTGAACTATAGTGCGCGCGCGTTTTCACGCACGTGATTTCGTCCGGTCAATGCTAGCTATATTCTAAGTCATCGCACTTCCTAGCAGTCGCTGATCTAGCGCTTTCGTTCTTCGAACTTGGGAGAATAAAACGCTAATTATGAGTCAATCCATTTAGATGTTATTAAAAATAATTCAGCAATCGTATTAAAATAGTTGTTTCTTCGCGACTTTGAGAAAAATTTATTAACGTTTAATGGATGAGGAATCAATTTATTTAAGTGTTAATAAAGATAATTTAGGCGCTTCAATAAAAAAAAGTAAATCAGTCATTTTATCCTCGCGTCTTTATTAACGGCCAATGGATTAAGAATAATATAATACATACTCGCTTGTAGTTGTAAAGCGGCGGTCTTATATATGTTAAGTTAACGGTACGTTAACGGTTGTATGCGATGTTAACTACGCGATCTTTAATGCCGCCGTAATCGTTAGCCCATTACTCAAATTACTTGCTCTTGCAGTATGAGAGATGCAACGCCACTGCAGTCAAGCGTATTTTGATTTTCGATTAATTAAAGAACGTATTCCGTCGACCGACCTTCACAGATCAATCGAGCGATTACTCCTTGAATTTTTTATTATCACATACGTAAGATATATTATTATGCCACATCTTTTATAATCTTTTTTTAAGCCTTATTTTAATTAATTTTTATTATTATCATTATGACGCTCTAACATGATAACATAAGAGGATGTGAATCTGAAATTTTTACATTTGAAAATGATTACACTATATTTAATTATATTACTTTTACTATTTTTAATACGAGTGCTACATCCACATAAAAATAATAATGGTTAGTAATGTAATAAAATAATTCAATCTGTGGATACGCACTGATATTTTAATCGATACCTAAAAGATGTAATCGCATTGAAACTATTATCCTATCATGACATTTACAACGCGGCGTTTGCCAGGTTAATTGCATGGAAACGCGATTTCAGGCTGCTTCCTGACGGCGATCAGGAGGGTGGCGCAGGCGCGAGACTTTCGCAATCCCTTTGAGAGGGAAGCTGACGCGGTTCGGCGGCAATTTGCAGGGGGAAGGATCAAAGTTTCCTCAGTGTTTTCGCGCACGTCGAGCACTTGTGATCATCGCGAATTTTCACAGGATGTATCCTCGCGAAATTTCGACTAAGAATCCTTCGACAAGTGGTGTGTCCTTCGAGAATATACCTAATAAAATTATTCAATTAATGGCGATATTAACTACAGCGCAGAATTAATAAAATTTTACAATGTATGAGCATTGCTCACTCAATCTATTTATAATTATTTGTGCGCGATCGAGACGTAATTCAATCACTATCGAGCTTGACTGTCACCGTTTAGTATTAGTCTGATATTAATTTGAAGACAAATTGACGACATGAAGCCGAACTCATGGAGATCGAGTTCGATATTTTTGTACATCTTGGAAAGGAAGCGAAATTTAGCTGGTACATGATGTAAAGAGTGAACAAATTCTTTGCCGACAACAAACTATGAATTTTGCGTGTGCAGCTTGAAATTTTATATTCCAAAAGATAATATTGTTTATTCTCGAAATTTTTCAAGTACTAGTGTTAATAAAAATGCAATTACAAAAAAAAACAACTCTGTTAATATTTAACATATTTTTATTAATATATAAAATAATTAACTTGATACTTTCTGTGTGTGTGTGTGTGTGTATATATA